>NW_028113097.1:100000-105000 GCF_964234715.1 Podarcis melisellensis | reverse complement strand
AGGGTTAGGGTTAGGGTTAGGGTTAGGGTTAGGATGAATGAACACTACAAGAACAATCCAAGATTAGGGTTAGGGTTAGGGTTAGGGTTAGGGTTAGGGTTAGGGTTAGGGTTAGGGTTAGGGTTAGGGTTAGGGTTAGGGTTAGGGTTAGGGTTAGGGTGAATGAACACCGCAAGAACAATCCAAGAATAGGGATAGGGTTAGGGTTAGGGTTAGGGTTAGGGTTAGGGTTAGGGTTAGGGTTAGGGTTAGGGTTAGGGTTAGGATGAATGAACACCACAAGAACAATCCAAGATTAGGGTTAGGGTTAGGGTTAGGGTTAGGGTTAGGGTTAGGGTTAGGGTTGGGGTTAGGGTTAGGGTTAGGGTTAGGGTTAGGGTTAGGGTTAGGGTTAGGGTTAGGGTTAGGGTTAGGGTTAGGGTTAGGGTTAGGGTTAGGATGAATGAACACCACAAGAACAATCCAAGATTAGGGTTAGGGTTAGGGTTAGGGTTAGGGTGAATGAACAACGCAAGAACAATCCAAGATTAGGGTTAGGGTTAGGGTTAGGGTTAGGGTTAGGGTTAGGGTTAGGGTTAGGGTTAGGGTTAGGGTTAGGGTTAGGGTTAGGGTTAGGGTTAGGGTTAGGGTTAGGGTTAGGGTTAGGGTGAATGAACACCGCAAGAACAATCCAAGATTAGGGTTAGGGTTAGGGTTAGGGTTAGGGTTAGGGTTAGGGTTAGGGTTAGGGTTAGGGTTAGGCTTAGGCTTAGGCTTAGGCTTAGGCTTAGGCTTAGGCTTAGGGTTAGGATGAATGAACACCACAAGAACAATCCAAGATTAGGGTTAGGGTTAGGGTTAGGGTTGGGGTTAGGGTTGGGGTTAGGGTTAGGGTTAGGGTTAGGGTTAGGGTTAGGGTTAGGGTTAGGGTTAGGGTTAGGGTTAGGGTTAGGTTTAGGATGAATGAACACCGCAAGAACAATCCAAGATTAGGGTTAGGGTTAGGGTTAGGGTTAGGGTTAGGGTTAGGGTAGGGTTAGGGTTAGGATGAATGAACACTACAAGAACAATCCAAGATTAGGGTTAGGGTTAGGGTTAGGGTTAGGGTTAGGGTTAGGGTTAGGGTTAGGGTTAGGGTTAGGGTTAGGGTGAATGAACACCGCAAGAACAATCCAAGAATAGGGATAGGGTTAGGGTTAGGGTTAGGGTTAGGGTTAGGGTTAGGGTTAGGGTTAGGGTTAGGGTTAGGATGAATGAACACCACAAGAACAATCCAAGATTAGGGTTAGGGTTAGGGTTAGGGTTAGGGTTAGGGTTGGGGTTAGGGTTAGGGTTAGGGTTAGGGTTAGGGTTAAGGTTAGGGTTAGGGTTAGGGTTAGGGTTAGGGTTAGGGTTAGGGTTAGGGTTAGGGTTAGGGTTAGGGGTAGGATGAATGAACACCACAAGAACAATCCAAGATTAGGGTTAGGGTTAGGGTTAGGGTTAGGGTGAATGAACAACGCAAGAACAATCCAAGATTAGGGTTAGGGTTAGGGTTAGGGTTAGGGTTAGGGTTAGGGTTAGGGTTAGGGTTAGGGTTAGGGTTAGGGTTAGGGTTAGGGTGAATGAACACCGCAAGAACAATCCAAGATTAGGGTTAGGGTTAGGGTTAGGGTTAGGGTTAGGGTTAGGGTTAGGGTTAGGGTTAGGCTTAGGGTTAGGGTTAGGGTTAGGCTTAGGGTTAGGGTTAGGGTTAGATTTAGGATGAATGAACACCGCAAGAACAATCCAAGAATAGGGTTAGGGTTAGGGTTAGGGTTAGGGTTAGGGTTAGGGTTAGGGTTAGGGTTAGGATGAATGAACACTACAAGAACAATCCAAGATTAGGATTAGGGTTAGGGTTAGGGTTAGGGTTAGGATTAGGGTTAGGGTTAGAGTTAGGGTTAGGGTTAGGGTTAGGGTTAGGGTGAATGAACACCGCAAGAACAATCCAAGAATAGGGTTAGGGTTAGGGTTAGGGTTAGGGTTAGGGTTAGGGTTAGGGTTAGGGTTAGGGTTAGGGTTAGGGTTAGGGTTAGGGTTAGGGTTAGGTTTAGGATGAATGAACACCGCAAGAACAATCCAAGATTAGGGTTAGGGTTAGGGTTAGGGTTAGGGTTAGGGTTAGGGTTAGGGTTAGGGTTAGGGTTAGGGTTAGGGTAGGGTTAGGGTTAGGATGAATGAACACTACAAGAACAATCCAAGATTAGGGTTAGGGTTAGGGTTAGGGTTAGGGTTAGGGTTAGGGTTAGGGTTAGGGTTAGGGTTAGGGTTAGGGTTAGGGTTAGGGTTAGGGTTAGGGTGAATGAACACCGCAAGAACAATCCAAGAATAGGGATAGGGTTAGGGTTAGGGTTAGGGTTAGGGTTAGGGTTAGGGTTAGGATGAATGAACACCACAAGAACAATCCAAGATTAGGGTTAGGGTTAGGGTTAGGGTTAGGGTTAGGGTTAGGGTTAGGGTTGGGGTTAGGGTTAGGGTTAGGGTTAGGGTTAGGGTTAGGGTTAGGGTTAGGGTTAGGGTTAGGGTTAGGATGAATGAACACCATAAGAACAATCCAAGATTAGGGTTAGGGTTAGGGTTAGGGTTAGGGTGAATGAACAACGCAAGAACAATCCAAGATTAGGGTTAGGGTTAGGGTTAGGGTTAGGGTTAGGGTTAGGGTTAGGGTTAGGGTTAGGGTTAGGGTTAGGGTTAGGGTTAGGGTTAGGGTTAGGGTTAGGGTGAATGAACACCGCAAGAACAATCCAAGATTAGGGTTAGGGTTAGGGTTAGGGTTAGGGTTAGGGTTAGGGTTAGGGTTAGGGTTAGGGTTAGGGTTAGGGTTAGGGTTAGGGTTAGGCTTAGGCTTAGGCTTAGGGTTAGGATGAATGAACACCACAAGAACAATCCAAGATTAGGGTTAGGGTTAGGGTTAGGGTTGGGGTTAGGGTTGGGGTTAGGGTTAGGGTTAGGGTTAGGGTTAGGGTTAGGGTTAGGGTTAGGGTTAGGTTTAGGATGAATGAACACCGCAAGAACAATCCAAGATTAGGGTTAGGGTTAGGGTTAGGGTTAGGGTTAGGGTTAGGGTTAGGGTTAGGGTTAGGGTTAGGGTTAGGGTTAGGGTTAGGGTAGGGTTAGGGTTAGGATGAATGAACACTACAAGAACAATCCAAGATTAGGGTTAGGGTTAGGGTTAGGGTTAGGGTTAGGGTTAGGGTTAGGGTTAGGGTTAGGGTGAATGAACACCGCAAGAAAAATCCAAGAATAGGGATAGGGTTAGGGTTAGGGTTAGGGTTAGGGTTAGGGTTAGGGTTAGGGTTAGGGTTAGGGTTAGGGTTAGGGTTAGGATGAATGAACACCACAAGAACAATCCAAGATTAGGGTTAGGGTTAGGGTTAGGGTAAGGGTTAGGGTTGGGGTTAGGGTTAGGGTTAGGGTTAGGGTTAGGGTTAGGGTTATGGTTAGGGTTAGGGTTAGGGTTAGGGTTAGGGTTAGGGTTAGGGTTAGGGTTAGGGTTAGGGTTAGGGTTAGGGTTAGGGGTAGGATGAATGAACACCACAAGAACAATCCAAGATTAGGGTTAGGGTTAGGGTTAGGGTTAGGGTGAATGAACAACGCAAGAACAATCCAAGATTAGGGTTAGGGTTAGGGTTAGGGTTAGGGTTAGGGTTAGGGTTAGGGTTAGGGTTAGGGTTAGGGTTAGGGTTAGGGTTAGGGTGAATGAACACCGCAAGAACAATCCAAGATTAGGGTTAGGGTTAGGGTTAGGGTTAGGGTTAGGGTTAGGGTTAGGCTTAGGGTTAGGCTTAGGGTTAGGATGAATGAACACCACAAGAACAATCCAAGATTAGGGTTAGGGTTAGGGTTAGGGTTGGGGTTAGGGTTGGGGTTAGGGTTAGGGTTAGGGTTAGGGTTAGGGTTAGGGTTAGGGTTAGGGTTAGGGTTAGGGTTAGGGTTAGGGTTAGGTTTAGGATGAATGAACACCGCAAGAACAATCCAAGATTAGGGTTAGGGTTAGGGTTAGGGTTAGGGTTAGGGTTAGGGTTAGGGTTAGGGTTAGGGTAGGGTTAGGGTTAGGATGAATGAACACTACAAGAACAATCCAAGATTAGGGTTAGGGTTAGGGTTAGGGTTAGGGTTAGGGTTAGGGTTAGGGTTAGGGTTAGGGTTAGGGTGAATGAACACCGCAAGAAAAATCCAAGAATAGGGATAGGGTTAGGGTTAGGGTTAGGGTTAGGGTTAGGGTTAGGGTTAGGGTTAGGGTTAGGGTTAGGATGAATGAACACCACAAGAACAATCCAAGATTAGGGTTAGGGTTAGGGTTAGGGTAAGGGTTAGGGTTGGGGTTAGGGTTAGGGTTAGGGTTAGGGTTAGGGTTAGGGTTATGGTTAGGGTTAGGGTTAGGGTTAGGGTTAGGGTTAGGGTTAGGGTTAGGGTTAGGGTTAGGGTTAGGGGTAGGATGAATGAACACCACAAGAACAATCCAAGATTAGGGTTAGGGTTAGGGTTAGGGTTAGGGTGAATGAACAACGCAAGAACAATCCAAGATTAGGGTTAGGGTTAGGGTTAGGGTTAGGGTTAGGGTTAGGGTTAGGGTTAGGGTTAGGGTTAGGGTTAGGGTTAGGGTTAGGGTTAGGGTTAGGGTTAGGATGAATGAACACCATAAGAACAATCCAAGATTAGGGTTAGGGTTAGGGTTAGGGTTAGGGTGAATGAACAACGCAAGAACAATCCAAGATTAGGGTTAGGGTTAGGGTTAGGGTTAGGGTTAGGGTTAGGGTTAGGGTTAGGGTTAGGGTTAGGGTTAGGGTTAGGGTGAATGAACACCGCAAGAACAATCCAAGATTAGGGTTAGGGTTAGGGTTAGGGTTAGGGTTAGGGTTAGGGTTAGGGTTAGGGTTAGGGTTAGGGTTAGGGTTAGGGTTAGGCTTAGGCTTAGGCTTAGGCTTAGGCTTAGGGTTAGGATGAATGAACACCACAAGAACAATCCAAGATTAGGGTTAGGGTTAGGGTTAGGGTTG
>NW_028113097.1:87500-90000 GCF_964234715.1 Podarcis melisellensis | reverse complement strand
TAGGATGAATGAACACCGCAAGAACAATCCAAGATTAGGGTTAGGGTTAGGGTTAGGGTTAGGATGAATGAACACTACAAGAACAAGCCAAGATTAGGGTTAGGATTAGGGTTAGGGTTAGGGTTAGGGTTAGGGTTAGGGTTAGGGTTAGGGTTAGGATGAATGAACACCGCAAGAACAATCCAAGATAAGGGTTAGTGTTAGTGTTAGTGTTAGTGTTAGTGTTAGTGTTAGGGTTAGGGTTAGGGTTAGGGTTAGGGTTAGGGTTAGGTTTAGGATGAATGAACACCGCAAGAACAATCCAAGATTAGGGTTAGGGTTAGGGTTAGGGTTAGGGTTAGGGTTAGGGTTAGGGTTAGGGTTAGGGTTAGGGTTAGGGTTAGGTTGAATGAACACCACAAGAACAATCCAAGATTAGGGTTAGGGTTAGGGTTAGGGTTAGGGTTAGGGTTAGGGTTAGGGTTAGGCTTAGCCTTAGGCTTAGGCTTAGGGTGAATGAACACCGCAAGAACAATCCAAGAATAGGGTTAGGGTTAGGGTTAGGGTTAGGGTTAGGGTTAGGGTTAGGGTTAGGGTTAGGGTTAGGGTTAGAGTTAGGGTTAGGGTTAGGGTTAGGGTTAGGGTTAGGGTGAATGAACACCGCAAGAACAATCCAAGAATAGGGTTAGGGTTAGGGTTAGGGTTAGGGTTAGGGTTAGTGTTAGGGTTAGGGTTAGGGTTAGGGTTAGGATGAATGAACACCACAAGAACAATCCAAGATTAGGGTTAGGGTTAGGGTTAGGGTTAGGGTTGGGGTTAGGGTTGGGGTTAGGGTTAGGGTTAGGGTTAGGGTTAGGGTTAGGGTTAGGGTTAGGGTTAGGTTTAGGATGAATGAACACCGCAAGAACAATCCAAGATTAGGGTTAGGGTTAGGGTTAGGGTTAGGGTTAGGGTTAGGGTTAGGGTTAGGGTTAGGGTTAGGGTTAGGGTTAGGGTTAGGATGAATGAACACTACAAGAACAATCCAAGATTAGGGTTAGGGTTAGGGTTAGGGTTAGGGTTAGGTTTAGGATGAATGAACACCACAAGAACAATCCAAGATTAGGGTTAGGGTTAGGGTTAGGGTTAGGGTTAGGGTTAGGGTTAGGGTTAGGGTTAGGGTTGGGGTTAGGGTTAGGGTTAGGGTTAGGGTTAGGGTGAATGAACACCGCAAGAACAATCCAAGAATAGGGTTAGGGTTAGGGTTAGGGTTAGGGTTAGGGTTAGGGTTAGGGTTAGGGTTAGGGTTAGGGTTAGGGTTAGGGTTAGAGTGAATGAACACCGGAAGAACAATCCAAGAATAGGGTTAGGGTTAGGGTTAGGGTTAGGGTTAGGGTTAGGGTTAGAGTTAGGGTTAGGGTTAGGGTTAGGTTTAGGATGAATGAACACCGCAAGAACAATCCAAGATTAGGGTTAGGGTTAGGGTTAGGGTTAGGATGAATGAACACTACAAGAACAAGCCAAGATTAGGGTTAGGGTTAGGGTTAGGGTTAGGGTTAGGGTTAGGGTTAGGGTTAGGGTTAGGGTTAGGGTTAGGGTTAGGGTTAGGGTTAGGGTTAGGGTTAGGGTTAGGATGAATGAACACCGCAAGAACAATCCAAGATAAGGGTTAGTGTTAGTGTTAGTGTTAGTGTTAGGGTTAGGGTTAGGGTTAGGGTTAGGGTTAGGTTTAGGATGAATGAACACCGCACGAACAATCCCAGATTAGGGTTAGGGTTAGGGTTAGGGTTAGGGTTAGGGTTAGGGTTAGGGTTAGGGTTAGGGTTAGGATGAATGAACACCACAAGAACAATCCAAGATTAGGGTTAGGGTTAGGGTTAGGGTTAGGGTTAGGGTTAGGGTTAGGGTTAGGGTTAGGGTTAGGGTTAGGGTGAATGAACACCGCAAGAACAATCCAAGAATAGGGTTAGGGTTAGGGTTAGGGTTAGGGTTAGGGTTAGGGTTAGGGTTAGGGTTAGGGTTAGGGTTAGAGTTAGGGTTAGGGTTAGGGTTAGGGTTAGGGTGAATGAACACCGCAAGAACAATCCAAGAATAGGGTTAGGGTTAGGGTTAGGGTTAGGGTTAGGGTTAGGGTTAGGGTTAGGGTTAGGGTTAGGGTTAGGGTTAGGGTTAGGGTTAGGGTTAGGGTTAGGATGAATGAACACCACAAGAACAATCCAAGATTAGGGTTAGGGTTAGGGTTAGGGTTGGGGTTAGGGTTGGGGTTAGGGTTAGGTTTAGGGTTAGGGTTAGGGTTAGGGTTAGGGTTAGGGTTAGGTTTAGGATGAATGAACACCGCAAGAACAATCCAAGATTAGGGTTAGGGTTAGGGTTAGGGTTAGGGTTAGGGTTAGGGTTAGGGTTAGGGTTAGTTTTAGGGTTAGGGTTAGGATGAATGAACACTACAAGAACAATCCAAGATTAGGGTTAGGGTTAGGGTTAGGGTTAGGGTTAGGTTTAGGATGAATGAACACCACAAGAACAATCCAAGATTAGGGTTAGG
>NW_028113097.1:77500-80000 GCF_964234715.1 Podarcis melisellensis | reverse complement strand
CAATCCAAGATAAGGGTTAGTGTTAGGCTTAGGGTTAGGGTTAGGGTTAGGGTTAGGGTTAGGATGAATGAACACCGCAAGAACAATCCAAGATTAGGGTTAGGGTTAGGGTTAGGGTTAGGGTTAGGGTTAGGGTTAGGGTTAGGGTTAGGGTTAGGGTTAGGGTTAGGGTTAGGATGAATGAACACCGCAAGAACAATCCAAGATTAGGGTTAGGGTTAGGGTTAGGGTTAGGGTTAGGATGAATGAACACTACAAGAACAATCCAAGATTAGGGTTAGGGTTAGGGTTAGGGTTAGGGTTAGGGTTAGGGTGAATGAGCACCGCAAGAACAATCCAAGATTAGGGTTAGGGTTAGGGTTAGGGTTAGGGTTAGGGTTAGGGTTAGGGTTAGGGTTAGGGTTAGGGTTAGGGTTAGGATGAATGAAAACCACAAGAACAATCCAAGATTAGGGTTAGGGTTAGGGTTAGGGTTAGGGTTAGGGTTAGGGTTAGGGCTAGGGTTAGGGTTAGGGTTAGGTTTAGGATGAATGAACACCACAAGAACAATCCAAGATTAGGGTTAGGGTTAGGGTTAGGGTTAAGGTTAGGATGAATGAACACTACAAGAACAATCCAAGATTAGGGTTAGGGTTAGGGTTAGGGTTAGGGTTAGGGTTAGGGTTAGGGTTAGGGTTAGGGTTAGGGTTAGGATGAATGAAAACCACAAGAACAATCCAAGATAAGGGTTAGGGTTAGGGTTAGGGTTAGGGTTAGGGTTAGGGTTAGGGTTAGGGTTAGGGCTAGGGTTAGGGTTAGGGTTAGGTTTAGGATGAATGAACACCACAAGAACAATCCAAGATTAGGGTTAGGGTTAGGGTTAGGGTTAGGGTTAGGGTTAGGGTTAGGGTTAGGGTTAGGATGAATGAAAACCACAAGAACAATCCAAGATTAGGGTTAGGGTTAGGGTTAGGGTTAGGGTTAGGGTTAGGGCTAGGGTTAGGGTTAGGGTTAGGTTTAGGATGAATGAACACCACAAGAACAATCCAAGATTAGGGTTAGGGTTAGGGTTAGGGTTAAGGTTAGGATGAATGAACACTACAAGAACAATCCAAGATTAGGGTTAGGGTTAGGGTTAGGGTTAGGGTTAGGGTTAGGGTTAGGGTTAGGGTTAGGGTTAGGGTTAGGGTTAGGGTGAATGAACACCGCAAGAACAATCCAAGATTAGGGTTAGGGTTAGGGTTAGGGTTAGGGTTAGGGTTAGGGTTAGGGTTAGGGTTAGGGATAGGATGAATGAACACCACAAGAACAATCCAAGATTAGGGTTAGGGTTAGGGTTAGGGTTAGGGTTAGGGTTAGGGTTAGGGTTAGGGTGAATGAACACCGCAAGAACAATCCAAGAATAGGGTTAGGGTTAGGGTTAGGGTTAGGGTTAGGGTTAGGGTTAGGGGTAGGGTTAGGATTAGGGTTAGGGTTAGGGTTAGGGTTAGGGTTAGGGTTAGGGTTAGGGTTAGGGTTAGGGTTAGGGTTAGGGTTAGGGTTAGGGTTAGGGTTAGGGTTAGGGTTAGGTTTAGGATGAATGAACACCGCAAGAACAATCCAAGAATAGGGTTGGGGTTAGGGTTTGGGTTTGGGTTTGGGTTCGGGTTAGGGTTAGGGTTAGGGTTAGGGTTAGGATGAATGAACACTAGGGGAACAATTCAAGATTAGGGTTAGGGTTAGGGTTAGGGTTAGGGTTAGGGTTAGGGTTAGGGTGAATGAACACCGCAAGAACAATCCAATATTAGGGTTAGGGTTAGGGTTAGGGTTAGGGTTAAGGTTAGGGTTAGGGTTAGGATGAATGAACACCAAAAGAACAATCCAAGATTAGGGTTAGGGTTAGGGTTAGGGTTAGGGTTAGGGTTAGGGTTAGGGTTAGGGTGAATGAACACCGCAAGAACAATCCAAGAATAGGGTTAGGGTTAGGGTTGGGGTTAGGGTTAGGGTAAGGGTTAGGGTTAGGGTTAGGATTAGGGTTAGGGTTAGAGTTAGGGTTAGGGTTAGGGTTAGGGTTAGGGTTAGGGTTAGGGTTAGGGTGAATGAACACCGCAAGAACAATCCAAGAATAGGTTTAGGGTTAGGGTTAGGGTTAGGGTTAGGGTTAGGGTTAGGGTTAGGGTTAGGGTTAGGGTTAGGGTTAGGGTTAGGGTTAGGGTTAGGGTTAGGGTGAATGAACACCGCAAGAACAATCCAAGAATAGGGTTAGGGTTAGGGTTAGGGTTAGGGTTAGGGTTAGGGTTAGGGTTAGGGTTAGGGTTAGGGTTAGGGTTAGGGTTAGAGTTAGGGTTAGGGTTAGGGTTAGGGTTAGGGTGAATGAACACCGCAAGAACAATCCAAGAATAGGGTTAGGGTTAGGGTTAGGGTTAGGGTTAGGGTTAGGGTTAGGGTTAGGGTTAGGGTTAGGGTTAGGGTTAGGGTTAGGATGAGTGAACACCACAAGAACAATCCAAGATTAGGGTAAGGGTTAGGGTTAGGGTTAGAG
>NW_028113097.1:65000-67500 GCF_964234715.1 Podarcis melisellensis | reverse complement strand
TAGGGTTAGGGTTAGGGTTAGGGTTAGGGTTAGGGTTAGGGTGAATGAACACCGCAAGAACAATCCAAGATTAGGGTTAGGGTTAGGGTTAGGGTTAGGGTTAGGGTTAGGGTTAGGGTTAGGGTTAGGGTTAGGGTTAGGATGAATGAACACCACAAGAACAATCCAAGATTAGGGTTAGGGTTAGGGTTAGGGTTAGGGTTAGGGTTAGGGTTAGGGTTAGGGTTAGGGTGAATGAACACCGCAAGAACAATCCAAGAATAGGGTTAGGGTTAGGGTTAGGGTTAGGGTTAGGGTTAGGGTTAGGGTTAGGGTTAGGGTTAGGGTTAGAGTTAGGGTTAGGGTTAGGGTTAGGGTTAGGGTGAATGAACACCGCAAGAAAAATCCAAGAATAGGGTTAGGGTTAGGGTTAGGGTTAGGGTTAGGGTTAGGGTTAGGGTTAGGGTTAGGGTTAGGGTTAGGGTTAGGGTTAGGGTTAGGATTAGGATTAGGGTTAGGGTTAGAGTTAGGGTTAGGGTTAGGGTAAGGGTTAGGGTTAGGGTTAGGGTGAATGAACACCGCAAGAACAATCCAAGAATAGGGATAGGGTTAGGGTTAGGGTTAGCGTTAGGGTGAATGAACACCGCAAGAACAATCCAAGAATAGGGTTAGGGTTAGGGTTAGGGTTAGGGTTAGGGTTAGGGTTAGGGTTAGGGTTAGGGTTAGGGTTAGGGTTAGGGTTAGGGTTAGAGTGAATAAACACCGGAAGAACAATCCAAGAATAGGGTTAGGGTTAGGGTTAGGGTTAGGGTTAGGGTTAGGGTTAGGGTTAGGGTTAGGGTTAGGATGAGTGAACACCACAAGAACAATCCAGGATTAGGGTAAGGGTTAGGGTTAGGGTTAGGGTTGGGGTTAGGGTTAGGGTTAGGGTTAGGGTTAGGGTTAGGGTTAGGATGAATGAAAAACCGCAAGAACAATCCAAGATAAGGGTTAGTGTTAGTGTTAGTGTTGGTGTTAGTGTTAGGGTTAGGGTTAGGGTTAGGGTTAGGGTTAGGGTTAGGGTTAGGGTTAGGGTTAGGGTTAGGGTTAGGTTTAGGATGAATGAACACCGCAAGAACAATCCAAGATTAGGGTTAGGGTTAGGGTTAGGGTTAGGGTTAGGGTTAGGGTTAGGGTTAGGGTTAGGGTTAGGGTTAGGATGAATGAACACTACAAGAACAATCCAAGATTAGGGTTAGGGTTAGGGTTAGGGTTAGGGTTAGGGTTAGGGTTAGGGTTAGGGTTAGGGTTAGGGTTAGGGTTAGGGTTAGGATTAGGGTTAGGGTTAGGGTTAGGGTGAATGAACACCGCAAGAACAATCCAAGAATAGGGATAGGGTTAGGGTTAGGGTTAGGGTTAGGGTGAATGAACACCGCAAGAACAATCCAAGAATAGGGTTACGGTTAGGGTTAGGGTTAGGGTTAGGGTTAGGGTTAGGGTTAGGGTTAGGGTTAGGGTTAGGGTTAGGGTTAGGGCTAGGGTTAGGGTTAGGGTTAGAGTGAATAAACACCGGAAGAACAATCCAAGAATAGGGTTAGGGTTAGGGTTAGGGTTAGGGTTAGGGTTAGGGTTAGGGTTAGGGTTAGGGTTAGGGTTAGGGTTAGGGTTAGGGTTAGAGTTAGGGTTAGGGTTAGGTTTAGGATGAATGAACACCGCAAGAACAATCCAAGATTAGGGTTAGGGTTAGGGTTAGGGTTAGGGTTAGGGTTAGGGTTAGGGTTAGGGTTAGGGTTAGGGTTAGGGTTAGGGTTAGGATGAATGAACACTACAAGAACAATCCAAGATTAGGGTTAGGGTTAGGGTTAGGGTTAGGGTTAGGGTTAGGGTTAGGGTTAGGGTTAGGGTTAGGGTTAGGGTTAGAGTTACGGTTAGGGTTAGGGTGAATGAACACCGCAAGAACAATCCAAGAATAGGGTTAGGGTTAGGGTTAGGGTTAGGGTTAGGATGAATGAACACCACAAGAACAATCCAAGATTAGGGTTAGGGTTAGGGTTGGGGTTAGGGTTGGGCTTAGGGTTAGGGTTAGGGTTAGGGTTAGGGTTAGGGTTAGGTTTAGGATGAATGAACACCGCAAGAACAATCCAAGATTAGGGTTAGGGTTAGGGTTAGGGTTAGGGTTAGGGTTAGGGTAAGGATGAATGAACACTACAAGAACAATCCAAGATTAGGGTTAGGGTTAGGATTAGGGTTAGGGTTAGAGTTAGGGTTAGGGTTAGGGTTAGGGTAAGGGTTAGGGTTAGGGTTAGGGTGAATGAACACCGCAAGAACAATCCAAGAATAGGGATAGGGTTAGGGTTAGGGTTAGGGTTAGGGTGAATGAACACCGCAAGAACAATCCAACAATAGGGTTAGGGTTAGGGTTAGGGTTAGGGTTAGGGTTAGGGTTAGGGTTAGGGTTAGGGTTAGGGTTAGGGTGAATAAACACTACAAGAACAATCCAAGATTAGGGTTAGGGTTAGGATTAGGGTTAGGGTTAGGGTTA
>NW_028113097.1:52500-57500 GCF_964234715.1 Podarcis melisellensis | reverse complement strand
TAAGGGTTAGGGTTAGGGTTAGGGTTAGGGTTAGGGTTAGGGTTAGGGTTAGGGTTAGGGTTAGGGTTAGGGTTAGGGTTAGAGTTAGGGTTAGGGTTAGGTTTAGGATGAATGAACACCGCAAGAACAATCCAAGATTAGGGTTAGGGTTAGGGTTAGGGTTAGGGTTAGGGTTAGGGTTAGGGTTAGGGTTAGGGTTAGGGTTAGAGTTAGGGTTAGGGTTAGGGTTAGGGTTAGGGTGAATGAACACCGCAAGAAAAATCCAAGAATAGGGTTAGGGTTAGGGTTAGGGTTAGGGTTAGGGTTAGGGTTAGGGTTAGGATTAGGGTTAGGGTTAGAGTTAGGGTTAGGGTTAGGGTAAGGGTTAGGGTTAGGGTTAGGGTGAATGAACACGGCAAGAACAATCCAAGAATAGGGTTAGGGTTAGGGTTAGGGTTAGGGTTAGGGTTAGGGTTAGGGTTAGGGTTAGGGTTAGGGTTAGGGTTAGGATGAGTGAACACCACAAGAACAATCCAGGATTAGGGTAAGGGTAAGGGTTAGGGTTAGGGTTAGGGTTGGGGTTAGGGTTAGGGTTAGGGTTAGGGTTAGGGTTAGGGTTAGGATGAATGAAAAACCGCAAGAACAATCCAAGATAAGGGTTAGTGTTTTAGGGTTAGGGTTAGGGTTAGGGTTAGGGTTAGGGTTAGGGTTAGGTTTAGGATGAATGAACACCGCAAGAACAATCCAAGATTAGGGTTAGGGTTAGGGTTAGGGTTAGGGTTAGGGTTAGGGTTAGGGTTAGGATGAATGAACACTACAAGAACAATCCAAGATTAGGGTTAGGGTTAGGGTTAGGGTTAGGGTTAGGGTTAGGGTTAGGGTTAGGGTTAGGGTTAGGGTTAGGGTTAGGGGTAGGGGTAGGGTAAGGATGAATGAACACTACAAGAACAATCCAAGATTAGGGTTAGGGTTAGGGTTAGGGTTAGGGTTAGGGTTAGGGTTAGGGTTAGGGTTAGGGTTAGGGTTAGGGTTAGGGTTAGGGTTAGGGTGAATGAACACCGCAAGAACAATCCAAGAATAGGGATAGGGTTAGGGTAAGGGTTAGGGTTAGGGTTAGGGTTAGGGTTAGGGTTAGGGTTAGGGTTAGGGTTAGGGTTAGGGTTAGGATGAATGAACACTACAAGAACAATCCAAGATTAGGGTTAGGGTTAGGGTTAGGGTTAGGGTTAGGGTTAGGGTTAGGGTTAGGGTTAGGGTTAGGGTTAGGGTGAATGAAAACCGCAAGAACAATCCGAGAATAGGGTTAGGGTTAGGGTTAGGGTTAGGGTTAGGGTTAGGGTTAGGGTTAGGGTTAGGGTGAATGAACACCGGAAGAACAATCCAAGAATAGGGTTAGGGTTAGGGTTAGGGTTAGGGTTAGGGTTAGGGTTAGGGTTAGGGTTAGGGTTAGGTTTAGGATGAATGAACACCGCAAGAACAATCCAAGATTAGGGTTAGGGTTAGGGTTAGGATGAATGAACACTACAAGAACAATCCAAGAATAGGGTTAGGGTTAGGGTTAGGGTTAGGGTTAGGGTTAGGGTTAGGGTTATGGTTAGGGTTAGGGTTAGGGTTAGGGTTAGGGTTAGGGTTAGGGTTAGGGTTAGGGTTAGGATGAATGAACACCGCAAGAACAATCCAAGATAAGGGTTAGTGTTAGTGTTAGTGTTAGTGTTAGTGTTAGTGTTAAGGTTAGGGTTAGGGTTAGGGTTAGGGTTAGGGTTAGGGTTAGGGTTAGGGTTAGGGTTAGGGTTAGGTTTAGGATGAATGAACACCGCAAGAACAATCCAAGATTAGGGTTAGGGTTAGGGTTAGGGTTAGGGTTAGGGTTAGGGTTAGGGTTAGGGTTAGGGTTAGGGTTAGGATGAATGAACACCACAAGAACAATCCAAGATTAGGGTTAGGGTTAGGGTTAGGGTTAGGGTTAGGGTTAGGGTTAGGGTTAGGGTTAGGGTTAGGTTTAGGATGAATGAACACCGCAAGAACAATCCAAGATTAGGGTTAGGGTTAGGGTTAGGGTTAGGGTTAGGGTTAGGGTTAGGGTTAGGGTGAATGAACACCGCAAGAAAAATCCAAGAATAGGGTTAGGGTTAGGGTTAGGGTTAGGGTTAGGGTTAGGGTTAGGGTTAGGGTTAGGGTGAATGAACACCGCAAGCACAATCCAAGAATAGGGATAGGTATAGGGTTAGGGTTAGGGTTAGGGTTAGGGTTAGGGTTAGGGTTAGGGTGAATGAACACCGCAAGAACAATCCAAGAATAGGGTTAGGGTTAGGGTTAGGGTTAGGGTTAGGGTTAGGGTTAGGGTTAGGGTTAGGATTAGGGTTAGGGTTAGAGTTAGGGTTAGGGTTAGGGTTAGGGTTAGGGTTAGGGTGAATGAACACCGCAAGAACAATCCAAGAATAGGGTTAGGGTTAGGGTTAGGGTTAGGGTTAGGGTTAGGGTTAGGGTTAGGGTTAGGGTTAGGGTTAGGGTTAGGGTTAGGATGAATGAACACCACAAGAACAATCCAAGATTAGGGTTAGGATTAGGGTTAGGGTTAGGGTTGGGGTTAGGGTTGGGGTTAGGGTTAGGGTTAGGGTTAGGGTTAGGGTTAGGGTTAGGGTTAGGGTTAGGGTTAGGGTTAGGGTTAGGGTTAGGGTTAGGATGAATGAACACTACAAGAACAATCCAAGATTAGGGTTAGGGTTAGGGTTAGGGTTAGGGTTAGGTTTAGGATGAATGAACACCACAAGAACAATCCAAGATTAGGGTTAGGGTTAGGGTTAGGGTTAGGGTTAGGGTTAGGGTTAGGGTTAGGGTTAGGGTTAGGGTTAGGGTTAGGGTTAGGGTGAATGAACACCGCAAGAACAATCCAAGAATAGGGTTAGGGTTAGGGTTAGTGTTAGGGTTAGGGTTAGGGTTAGGGTTAGGATTAGGATTAGGATTAGGATTAGGATTAGGATTAGGATTAGGGTTAGGGTTAGAGTTAGGGTTAGGGTTAGGGTTAGGGTGAATGAACACCGCAAGAACAATCCAAGAATAGGGTTAGGGTTAGGGTTAGGGTTAGGGTTAGGGTTAGGGTTAGGGTTAGGGTTAGGGTTAGGGTTAGGGTTAGGGTTAGGGTTAGGGTTAGGGTTAGGGTTAGGGTTAGGGTTAGGGTTAGGGTTAGGGTTAGGGTTAGGATGAATGAAAAACCGCAAGAACAATCCAAGATAAGGGTTAGTGTTTTAGGGTTAGGGTTAGGGTTAGGGTTAGGGTTAGGGTTAGGGTTAGGTTTAGGATGAATGAACACCGCAAGAACAATCCAAGATTAGGGTTAGGGTTAGGGTTAGGGTTAGGGTTAGGGTTAGGGTTAGGGTTAGGATGAATGAACACTACAAGAACAATCCAAGATTAGGGTTAGGGTTAGGGTTAGGGTTAGGGTTAGGGTTAGGGTTAGGGTTAGGGTTAGGGTTAGGGTTAGGGTTAGGGTTAGGGGTAGGGGTAGGGTAAGGATGAATGAACACTACAAGAACAATCCAAGATTAGGGTTAGGGTTAGGGTTAGGGTTAGGGTTAGGGTTAGGGTTAGGGTTAGGGTTAGGGTTAGGGTTAGGGTTAGGGTTAGGGTGAATGAACACCGCAAGAACAATCCAAGAATAGGGATAGGGTTAGGGTAAGGGTTAGGGTTAGGGTTAGGGTTAGGGTTAGGGTTAGGGTTAGGGTTAGGGTTAGGGTTAGGGTTAGGATGAATGAACACTACAAGAACAATCCAAGATTAGGGTTAGGGTTAGGGTTAGGGTTAGGGTTAGGGTTAGGGTTAGGGTTAGGGTTAGGGTTAGGGTTAGGGTTAGGGTGAATGAAAACCGCAAGAACAATCCGAGAATAGGGTTAGGGTTAGGGTTAGGGTTAGGGTTAGGGTTAGGGTTAGGGTTAGGGTGAATGAACACCGGAAGAACAATCCAAGAATAGGGTTAGGGTTAGGGTTAGGGTTAGGGTTAGGGTTAGGGTTAGGGTTAGGGTTAGGGTTAGGGTTAGGGTTAGGGTTAGGGTTAGGTTTAGGATGAATGAACACCGCAAGAACAATCCAAGATTAGGGTTAGGGTTAGGGTTAGGATGAATGAACACTACAAGAACAATCCAAGAATAGGGTTAGGGTTAGGGTTAGGGTTAGGGTTAGGGTTAGGGTTATGGTTAGGGTTAGGGTTAGGGTTAGGGTTAGGGTTAGGGTTAGGGTTAGGGTTAGGATGAATGAACACCGCAAGAACAATCCAAGATAAGGGTTAGTGTTAGTGTTAGTGTTAGTGTTAGTGTTAGTGTTAAGGTTAGGGTTAGGGTTAGGGTTAGGGTTAGGGTTAGGGTTAGGGTTAGGGTTAGGGTTAGGTTTAGGATGAATGAACACCGCAAGAACAATCCAAGATTAGGGTTAGGGTTAGGGTTAGGGTTAGGGTTAGGGTTAGGGTTAGGGTTAGGATGAATGAACACCACAAGAACAATCCAAGATTAGGGTTAGGGTTAGGGTTAGGGTTAGGGTTAGGGTTAGGGTTAGGGTTAGGGTTAGGGTTAGGGTTAGGGTTAGGGTTAGGGTTAGGGTTAGGGTTAGGGTTAGGGTTAGGGTTAGGTTTAGGATGAATGAACACCGCAAGAACAATCCAAGATTAGGGTTAGGGTTAGGGTTAGGCTTAGGGTTAGGGTTAGGGTTAGGGTTAGGGTTAGGATGAATGAACACTACAAGAACAATCCAAGATTAGGATTAGGGTTAGGGTTAGGGTTAGGGTTAGGATTAGGGTTAGGGTTAGGGTTAGGGTGAATGAACACCGCAAGCACAATCCAAGAATAGGGATAGGTATAGGGTTAGGGTTAGGGTTAGGGTTAGGGTTAGGGTTAGGGTGAATGAACACCGCAAGAACAATCCAAGAATAGGGTTAGGGTTAGGGTTAGGGTTAGGGTTAGGGTTAGGGTTAGGGTTAGGGTTAGGGTTAGGATTAGGGTTAGGGTTAGAGTTAGGGTTAGGGTTAGGGTTAG
>NW_028113097.1:27500-35000 GCF_964234715.1 Podarcis melisellensis | reverse complement strand
TGGTGGAACGCAATTTCCGTTTGCAGGAGGAAGTGTTTTGCTTCATGGTAATCAACAGCCTGAATCGGACTTACAAAACGGTTGCCAGTCAGCTGGGGTCCCTCCCAGCAGCTGATCTCACGTCGGAGAGGGTCTTTGCCGTGGTTCTTTGTGAACATGACAGACTTGCCGCCCTGGACGTGAAGGACAAGGGGAGGGAAGAACGGAGTTCTAACACCCCCACAGCTCAAGCTACTGGAGGAGATGCTGTAGCTATGAACGTTGTCCGATGCTACAATTGTGACCAGACTGGGCATATTCAGCGGAACTGCAAGAAGCCACGTAAGAATAAAGGAGCCAAGGGAAGCTCCACAAAGTCTGACGCGTCAGACAAAGGTCACACCAAGCCAAAGGCAAAGACTGCAAAGGCTTTGATGTCGCTAAAAGCCACACCAGAAGCGGGAAATTTCTTTGTCATCGATAC
This sequence comes from Podarcis melisellensis, assembly GCF_964234715.1. NCBI lineage: Eukaryota > Metazoa > Chordata > Lepidosauria > Squamata > Lacertidae > Podarcis > Podarcis melisellensis. Next base: position 34,537 of record NW_028113097.1, on the reverse strand, counting down.
TGGAGCCACAGTTCACATGACGGGACACAGAGGACTGTTTTCTACGTTTAAGAAGCAAAGCTTCGCTGTACAACAAGCCAACGGTCAAGAGCTGGAAGCGACCGGAATTGGGACTGTGTATCTTAAAAGTCTGAACTTGACTATAAACAATGTTTATTTGGTTCCAGAATTGAAGTACAATCTGCTCAGCGCTTCGCAGATTGCCAAGAAGGGACTAAAACTGTCCTATGATGATCAGAACTGCGAGATCTACAAAGATGGAGAGTTGTATCTTTCTGCCAAAGAGAAAGATGGACTGTATTTGTTGACTTTTGATCAAAGTGATTACATGAAATGTAATTCTTGTGATTCTAACATGATTTCTTTTGCAGGTGTAGCTGAGAAGAACGCCAAGCAGGTCACCTCAAGGGGCAAAAGAGCATTTCAGCGGGTGTATGCTGATGTGATTGGTCCTCTAGCGCCTTCTAGAGGCAATGCAAAGTATTACCTAATATGTGTTGATTCTTTTACAGGTTTTGTCTGGATTTATCTTTTGGAGAGACCGAAAGAAGCCTTAGAAAGGTTTAAAGAGTTTTGTGACAAGGTTAAAAATATGCATGATGCTGACATAGATTGTCTTTGCACAGATGAGAAGCCAATTTTTCTTTTACAGGAGTTCCAGAGGTTCCTGAAGAAGAAAGGGATAAGACACAAACTTGCAGCTTCCGAAGAAGCTTGGAATAGATGTGTTTGTGTGAGGGTGAACAAAGAATTGCAAAAGGGAATGCATGCGCAATTGCTTAGTTCACATCTGCCACATGAGTACTGAGCTGAATCGCTAATGTCATATTGTTATACCTGGTTGAGAAAGTTTTCAAAAGAGTTGGGAAGTTCTCCTTTTGAGAAACTGTTCCACAGAAAACCTTCTGTTGCCCATTTCAAGGTTTTTGGGTCTCATGTGAGAACAGAAGCTCCAGGTGGAGTAAAGAATGCCAGAGGCATTTTTGTGGGTTATGAAAAGGGTCTCTACAGAGTAATTTTGTCTGAATCTGGAAAGGTGATTCTCACAAAATTTCTAGAGAGTGCTCCTGAACAGGAGAGAGTGATTGTTCACACATTTCCCACAGGTGATGATGATGATGATGTTGATTTTATTGAGTTCAGTAGTACTGATGATGACAGTGATAGCTCAGACAGCTCAGTTGTCACAGTCATTGAGAGGAAATCTCACATAATGACTAGACCCTCAGAAGAGGAGGATGAACCACTGATTAAGCTTAGTACTGGTTCTCCAGAGAGTTCAAAGGCTGAACCAGAAAGCAAAGAAGAGCAGCACCTCTTACGTAGGTCTGAGAGAGCAACGAAGGGTGTACCACCCAAGAGGTATTCACAAGAGTTTGCTTACTTAGCTGTTGCTGTTGTAAACGACCAAGGTCAGATTGAAGCTGTGTCTGAGTCAGAGACAAAGGCACAACAGAGAGTTGTTAACCAAGGTAATGCAGAAGCACTCATTCCTTGGAAGTCACACAACCAGAGAGGTACATTGGTAAAACCAGTGGCGGGTAGTTCCAAGGGTGGAACTGAAACAACAGGGGAATGTTATAAGTATAACAACTGTTTGTTTTCTTCTCTGGATGACGCTTTGCTCGCAGCACGCATTGATACTTTAGGGGGAGGATGTTATTCTAAAGCACCAAAGCTGCAGCAAGCAAAGGCAGCACAGTCTGCTGCTTGTGGCTGGAAAGCCAAACAGGATGTTTGTGACTGTTGCCATGGGAACAAAGGGGCAGTCCATTCTATACTGAGCACCGGATGTTAGCTCAGTGGGTTTGTCATATGACCTGTACAGGATGTACATGGGTGGAGTTGAGTTCTCTCTCTGTATGTTGAAGAGAGCAGACATGTTTTCTGGATGACTGCTAAAAGACACAAATAAAAGGACATGTAGATACGTTACTGTCTGTGTCTGATTCCCCTCCCTGGGGATATGCAGGGAGGAGGAGAGAAGGAGAAGCAGTTGGTGTGTTTTCCTCACAGCCTGAGGAAAATCGCCGGAACGGACCTCGTGTTGTTTATCCTGCCGGGAGACGCCGGAGGGAGGTCTAAGGAATTCAGCCGGTGCCTGATCAGATAGGCACATACCGATGACTGGGTAGCAGAATTCCAACAAGGGTTAGGGTTAGGGATAGGATGAATGAACACCACAAGAACAATCCAAGATTAGGGTTAGGGTTAGGGTTAGGGTTAGGGTTAGGGTTAGGGTTAGGGTTAGGGTTAGGGTGAATGAACACCGCAAGAACAATCCAAGAATAGGGTTAGGGTTAGGGTTAGGGTTAGGGTTAGGGTTAGGGTTAGGGGTAGGGTTAGGGTTAGGGTTAGGGTTAGGGTTAGGGTTAGGATGAATGAACACTGCAAGAACAATCCAAGATAAGGGTTAGGGTTAGGGTTAGGGTTAGGGTTAGGGTTAGGGTTAGGGTTAGGGTTAGGGTTAGGATGAATGAACACCGCAAGAACAATCCAAGAATAGGGTTGGGGTTAGGGTTAGGGTTAGGGTTAGGGTTAGGGTTAGGGTTAGGGTTAGGGTTAGGATGAATGAACACTAGGGGAACAATTCAAGATTAGGGTTAGGGTTAGGGTTAGGGTTAGGGTTAGGGTTAGGGTTAGGGTTAGGGTGAATGAACACCGCAAGAACAATCCAAGATTAGGGTTAGGGTTAGGGTTAGGGTTAGGGTTAGGGTTAGGGTTAGGATGAATGAACACCACAAGAACAATCCAAGATTAGGGTTAGGGTTAGGGTTAGGGTTAGGGTTAGGGTTAGGGTTAGGGTTAGGGTGAATGAACACCGCAAGAACAATCCAAGAATAGGGTTAGGGTTAGGGTTGGGGTTAGGGTTAGGGTTAGGGTTAGGATTAGGGTTAGGGTTAGGGTTAGAGTTAGGGTTAGGGTTAGGGTTAGGGTTAGGGTTAGGGTTAGGGTTAGGGTTAGGGTGAATGAACACCGGAAGAACAATCCAAGAATAGGGTTAGGGTTAGGGTTAGGGTTAGGGTTAGGGTTAGGGTTAGGGTTAGGGTTAGGGTGAGGGTTAGAGTTAGGGTTAGGGTTAGGGTTAGGGTTAGGGTGAATGAACACCGCAAGAACAATCCAAGAATAGGGTTAGGGTTAGGGTTAGGGTTAGGGTTAGGGTTAGGGTTAGGGTTAGGGTTAGGATGAATGAAGACCACAAGAACAATCCAAGATTAGGGTTAGGGTTAGGGTTAGGGTTAGGGTTAGGGTTAGGGTTAGGGTTAGGGTTAGGGTGAATGAACAACGCAAGAACAATCCAAGATTAGGGTTAGGGTTAGGGTTAGGGTTAGGGTTAGGGTTAGAGTTAGGGTTAGGGTGAATGAACACCGCAAGAACAATCCAAGATTAGGGTTAGGGTTAGGGTTAGGGTTAGGGTTAGGGTTAGGGTTAGGGTTAGGGTTAGGGTTAGCGTTAGCGTTAGCGTTAGCGTTAGGGTGAATGAACATCGCAAGAGCAATCCAAGATTAGGGTTAGGGTAAGGGTTAGGGTTAGGGTTAGGGTTAAGGTTAGTTTTAGGGTTAGGGTTAGGGTTAGGGTTAGGGTTAGGGTTAGGGTTAGGGTTAGGGTGAATGAACACCACAAGAACAATCCAAGAATAGGGTTAGGGTTAGGGTTAGGGTTAGGGTTAGGGTTAGGGTTAGGGTTAGGGTTAGGGTTAGGGTTAGGGTTAGGGTTAGGGTTAGGATGAGTGAACACCACAAGAACAATCCAAGATTAGGGTAAGGGTTAGGGTTAGAGTTAGGGTTAGGGTTGGGGTTAGGGTTAGGGTTAGGGTTAGGGTTAGGGTTAGGGTTAGGATGAATGAACACTACAAGAACAATCCAAGATTAGGGTTAGGGTTAGGGTTAGGGTTAGGGTTAGGGTTAGGGTTAGGGTTAGGGTTAGGGTTAGGGTGAATGAACACCGCAAGAACAATCCAAGATTAGGGTTAGGGTTAGGGTTAGGGTTAGGGTTAGGGTTAGGGTTAGGGTTAGGATTAGGGTTAGGATGAATGAACACCACAAGAACAATCCAAGATTAGGGTTAGGGTTAGGGTTAGGGTTAGGGTTAGGGTTAGGGTTAGGGTTAGGGTTAGGGTTAGGGTGAATGAACACCGCAAGAACAATCCAAGAATAGGGTTAGGGTTAGGGTTAGGGTTAGGGTTAGGGTTAGGGTTAGGGTTAGGGTGAATGAACACCGCAAGAACAATCCAAGAATAGGGTTAGGGTTAGGGTTAGGGTTAGGGTTAGGGTTAGGGTTAGGGTTAGGGTTAGGGTTAGGGTTAGGGTTAGGATGAATGAAGACCACAAGAACAATCCAAGATTAGGGTTAGGGTGAGGGTTAGGGTTAGGGTTAGGGTTAGGGTTAGGGTTAGGGTGAATGAACAACGCAAGAACAATCCAAGATTAGGGTTAGGGTTAGGGTTAGGGTTAGGGTTAGGGTTAGAGTTAGGGTTAGGGTGAATGAACACCGCAAGAACAATCCAAGATTAGGTTTAGGGTTAGGGTTAGGGTTAGGGTTAGGGTTAAGTTTAGGGTTAGGGTTAGGGTTAGGGTTAGGGTTAGGGTTAGGGTTAGGGTTAGGGTTAGGGTTAGGGTTAGCGTTAGCGTTAGCGTTAGCGTTAGGGTGAATGAACACCGCAAGAACAATCCAAGAATAGGGTTAGGGTTAGGGTTGGGGTTAGGGTTAGGGTTAGGGTTAGGATTAGGGTTAGGGTTAGGGTTAGGGTTAGGGTTAGGGTTAGGGTTAGGGTTAGGGTTAGGGTGAATGAACACCGGAAGAACAATCCAAGAATAGGGTTAGGGTTAGGGTTAGGGTTAGGGTTAGGGTTAGGGTTAGGGTGAGGGTTAGAGTTAGGGTTAGGGTTAGGGTTAGGGTTAGGGTGAATGAACACCGCAAGAACAATCCAAGAATAGGGTTAGGGTTAGGGTTAGGGTTAGGGTTAGGGTTAGGGTTAGGGTTAGGATGAATGAAGACCACAAGAACAATCCAAGATTAGGGTTAGGGTTAGGGTTAGGGTTAGGGTTAGGGTTAGGGTTAGGGTTAGGGTTAGGGTGAATGAACAACGCAAGAACAATCCAAGATTAGGGTTAGGGTTAGGGTTAGGGTTAGGGTTAGGGTTAGAGTTAGGGTTAGGGTGAATGAACACCGCAAGAACAATCCAAGATTAGGGTTAGGGTTAGGGTTAGGGTTAGGGTTAGGGTTAAGGTTAGGGTTAGGGTTAGGGTTAGGGTTAGGGTTAGGGTTAGGGTTAGGGTTAGCGTTAGCGTTAGCGTTAGCGTTAGGGTGAATGAACATCGCAAGAGCAATCCAAGATTAGGGTTAGGGTAAGGGTTAGGGTTAGGGTTAGGGTTAAGGTTAGTTTTAGGGTTAGGGTTAGGGTTAGGGTTAGGGTTAGGGTTAGGGTTAGGGTGAATGAACACCACAAGAACAATCCAAGAATAGGGTTAGGGTTAGGGTTAGGGTTAGGGTTAGGGTTAGGGTTAGGGTTAGGGTTAGGATGAGTGAACACCACAAGAACAATCCAAGATTAGGGTAAGGGTTAGGGTTAGAGTTAGGGTTAGGGTTGGGGTTAGGGTTAGGGTTAGGGTTAGGGTTAGGGTTAGGGTTAGGATGAATGAACACTACAAGAACAATCCAAGATTAGGGTTAGGGTTAGGGTTAGGGTTAGGGTTAGGGTTAGGGTTAGGGTGAATGAACACCGCAAGAACAATCCATGATTAGGGTTAGGGTTAGGGTTAGGGTTAGGGTTAGGGTTAGGATTAGGGTTAGGATGAATGAACACCACAAGAACAATCCAAGATTAGGGTTAGGGTTAGGGTTAGGGTTAGGGTTAGGGTTAGGGTTAGGGTTAGGGTTAGGGTTAGGGTTAGGGTGAATGAACACCGCAAGAACAATCCAAGAATAGGGTTAGGGTTAGGGTTAGGGTTAGGGTTAGGGTTAGGGTTAGGGTGAATGAACACCGCAAGAACAATCCAAGAATAGGGTTAGGGTTAGGGTTAGGGTTAGGGTTAGGGTTAGGGTTAGGGTTAGGATGAATGAAGACCACAAGAACAATCCAAGATTAGGGTTAGGGTGAGGGTTAGGGTTAGGGTTAGGGTTAGGGTTAGGGTTAGGGTGAATGAACAACGCAAGAACAATCCAAGATTAGGGTTAGGGTTAGGGTTAGGGTTAGGGTTAGAGTTAGGGTTAGGGTGAATGAACACCGCAAGAACAATCCAAGATTAGGTTTAGGGTTAGGGTTAGGGTTAGGGTTAGGGTTAAGTTTAGGGTTAGGGTTAGGGTTAGGGTTAGGGTTAGGGTTAGGGTTAGGGTTAGGGTTAGCGTTAGCGTTAGCGTTAGCGTTAGCGTTAGGGTGAATGAACACCGCAAGAGCAATCCAAGATTAGGGTTAGGGTAAGGGTTAGGGTTAGGGTTAGGGTTAAGGTTAGTTTTAGGGTTAGGGTTAGGGTTAGGGTTAGGGTTAGGGTTAGGGTTAGGATGAATGAACACCGCAAGAACAATCCAATATAAGGGTTAGTGTTAGGGTTAGGGTTAGGGTTAGGGTTAGGGTTAGGGTTAGGGTTAGGGTTAGGATGAATGAACACCGCAAGAAAAATCCAAGATTAGGGTTAGGGTTAGGGTTTGGGTTAGGGTTAGGGTTAGGGTTAGGGTTAGGGTTAGGGTTAGGATGAGTGAACACCACAAGAACAATCCAAGATTAGGGTAAGGGTTAGGGTTAGAGTTAGGGTTAGGGTTGGGGTTAGGGTTAGGGTTAGGGTTAGGGTTAGGGTTAGGGTTAGGGTTAGGGTTAGGATGAATGAACACTACAAGAACAATCCAAGATTAGGGTTAGGGTTAGGGTTAGGGTTAGGGTTAGGGTTAGGGTTAGGGTTAGGGTTAGGGTTAGGGTTAGGGTTAGGGTTAGGGTTAGGGTTAGGGTTAGGGTTAGGGTGAATGAACACCGCAAGAAGAATCCAAGATTAGGGTTAGGGTTAGGGTTAGGGTTAGGGTTAGGGTTAGGATTAGGGTTAGGA
>NW_028113097.1:20000-22500 GCF_964234715.1 Podarcis melisellensis | reverse complement strand
TAGGGGAACAATTCAAGATTAGGGTTAGGGTTAGGGTTAGGGTTAGGGTTAGGGTTAGGGTTAGGGTGAATGAACACCGCAAGAACAATCCAAGATTAGGGTTAGGGTTAGGGTTAGGGTTAGGGTTAGGGTTAGGGTTAGGGTTAGGGTTAGGGTTAGGGTTAGGGTTAGGGTTAGGGTTAGGATGAATGAACACCACAAGAACAATCCAAGATTAGGGTTAGGGTTAGGGTTAGGGTTAGGGTTAGGGTTAGGGTTAGGGTTAGGGTTAGGGTTAGGGTTAGGGTGAATGAACACCGGAAGAACAATCCAAGAATAGGGTTAGGGTTAGGGTTAGGGTTAGGGTTAGGGTTAGGGTTAGGGTTAGGGTGAGGGTTAGAGTTAGGGTTAGGGTTAGGGTTAGGGTTAGGGTGAATGAACACCGCAAGAACAATCCAAGAATAGGGTTAGGGTTAGGGTTAGGGTTAGGGTTAGGGTTAGGGTTAGGGTTAGGGTTAGGGTTAGGGTTAGGATGAATGAAGACCACAAGAACAATCCAAGATTAGGGTTAGGGTTAGGGTTAGGGTTAGGGTTAGGGTTAGGGTTAGGGTTAGGGTTAGGGTTAGGGTTAGCGTTAGGGTGAATGAACACCGCAAGAGCAATCCAAGATTTGGGTTAGGGTAAGGGTTAGGGTTAGGGTTAGGGTTAAGGTTAGTTTTAGGGTTAGGGTTAGGGTTAGGGTTAGGGTTAGGGTTAGGGTGAATGAACACCACAAGAACAATCCAAGAATAGGGTTAGGGTTAGGGTTAGGGTTAGGGTTAGGGTTAGGGTTAGGGTTAGGGTTAGGGTTAGGGTTAGGGTTAGGGTTAGGGTTAGGATGAGTGAACACCACAAGAACAATCCAAGATTAGGGTAAGGGTTAGGGTTAGAGTTAGGGTTAGGGTTAGGGTTAGAGTTAGGGTTAGGGTTGGGGTTAGGGTTAGGGTTAGGGTTAGGGTTAGGGTTAGGATGAATGAACACTACAAGAACAATCCAAGATTAGGGTTAGGGTTAGGGTTAGGGTTAGGGTTAGGGTTAGGGTGAATGAACACCGCAAGAACAATCCAAGATTAGGGTTAGGGTTAGGGTTAGGGTTAGGGTTAGGGTTAGGGTTAGGGTTAGGGTTAGGGTTAGGGTTAGGATTAGGGTTAGGATGAATGAACACCACAAGAACAATCCAAGATTAGGGTTAGGGTTAGGGTTAGGGTTAGGGTTAGGGTTAGGGTTAGGGTTAGGGTTAGGGTTAGGGTTAGGGTTAGGGTTAGGGTGAATGAACACCGCAAGAACAATCCAAGAATAGGGTTAGGGTTAGGGTTAGGGTTAGGGTTAGGGTTAGGGTTAGGGTGAATGAACACCGCAAGAACAATCCAAGAATAGGGTTAGGGTTAGGGTTAGGGTTAGGGTTAGGGTTAGGGTTAGGGTTAGGGTTAGGGTTAGGATGAATGAAGACCACAAGAACAATCCAAGATTAGGGTTAGGGTGAGGGTTAGGGTTAGGGTTAGGGTTAGGGTTAGGGTTAGGGTTAGGGTTAGGGTTAGGGTGAATGAACAACGCAAGAACAATCCAAGATTAGGGTTAGGGTTAGGGTTAGGGTTAGGGTTAGGGTTAGAGTTAGGGTTAGGGTGAATGAACACCGCAAGAACAATCCAAGATTAGGTTTAGGGTTAGGGTTAGGGTTAGGGTTAGGGTTAAGTTTAGGGTTAGGGTTAGGGTTAGGGTTAGGGTTAGGGTTAGGGTTAGGGTTAGGGTTAGGGTTAGGGTTAGGGTTAGCGTTAGCGTTAGCGTTAGGGTGAATGAACACCGCAAGAGCAATCCAAGATTAGGGTTAGGGTAAGGGTTAGGGTTAGGGTTAGGGTTAAGGTTAGTTTTAGGGTTAGGGTTAGGGTTAGGGTTAGGGTTAGGGTTAGGGTTAGGGTTAGGGTTAGGGTTAGGATGAATGAACACCGCAAGAACAATCCAATATAAGGGTTAGTGTTAGGGTTAGGGTTAGGGTTAGGGTTAGGGTTAGGGTTAGGATGAATGAACACCGCAAGAAAAATCCAAGATTAGGGTTAGGGTTAGGGTTAGGGTTAGGGTTAGGGTTAGGGTTAGGGTTAGGGTTAGGGTTAGGGTTAGGGTTAGGGTTAGGATGAGTGAACACCACAAGAACAATCCAAGATTAGGGTAAGGGTTAGGGTTAGAGTTAGGGTTAGGGTTGGGGTTAGGGTTAGGGTTAGGGTTAGGGTTAGGGTTAGGGTTAGGGTTAGGGTTAGGGTTAGGGTTAGGATGAATGAACACTACAAGAACAATCCAAGATTAGGGTTAGGGTTAGGGTTAGGGTTAGGGTTAGGGTTAGGGTTAGGGTTAGCGTTAGGGTTAGGGTTAGGGTTAGGGTTAGGGTTAGGGTTAGGGTTAGGGTTAGGGTTAGGGTTAGGGTTAGGGTTAGGGTTAGGATTAGGGTTAGGATGAATGAACACCACAAGGGTTAGGGTTAGGGTTAGGG
>NW_028113097.1:12500-17500 GCF_964234715.1 Podarcis melisellensis | reverse complement strand
TTTTAGGGTTAGGGTTAGGGTTAGGGTTAGGGTTAGGGTTAGGGTTAGGGTTAGGATGAATGAACACCGCAAGAACAATCCAATATAAGGGTTAGTGTTAGGGTTAGGGTTAGGGTTAGGGTTAGGGTTAGGATGAATGAACACCGCAAGAAAAATCCAAGATTAGGGTTAGGGTTAGGGTTAGGGTTAGGGTTAGGGTTAGGGTTAGGGTTAGGATGAGTGAACACCACAAGAACAATCCAAGATTAGGGTAAGGGTTAGGGTTAGAGTTAGGGTTAGGGTTGGGGTTAGGGTTAGGGTTAGGGTTAGGGTTAGGGTTAGGGTTAGGGTTAGGGTTAGGATGAATGAACACTACAAGAACAATCCAAGATTAGGGTTAGGGTTAGGGTTAGGGTTAGGGTTAGGGTTAGGGTTAGGGTTAGGGTTAGCGTTAGGGTTAGGGTTAGGGTTAGGGTTAGGGTTAGGGTTAGGGTTAGGGTGAATGAACACCGCAAGAACAATCCAAGATTAGGGTTAGGGTTAGGGTTAGGGTTAGGGTTAGGGTTAGGGTTAGGGTTAGGGTTAGGGTTAGGGTTAGGGTTAGGGTTAGGGTTAGGGTTAGGGTTAGGATGAATGAACACCACAAGAACAATCCAAGATTAGGGTTAGGGTTAGGGTTAGGGTTAGGGTTAGGGTTAGGGTTAGGGTTAGGGTTAGGGTGAATGAACACCGCAAGAACAATCCAAGAATAGGGTTAGGGTTAGGGTTAGGGTTAGGGTTAGGGTTAGGGTTAGGGTTAGGGTGAATGAACACCGCAAGAAAAATCCAAGAATAGGGTTAGGGTTAGGGTTAGGGTTAGGGTTAGGGTTAGGGTTAGGGTTAGGGTTAGGGTTAGGGTTAGGATGAATGAACACTACAAGAACAATCCAAGATTAGGGTTAGGGTTAGGGTTAGGGTTAGGGTGAATGAACACCGCAAGAACAATCCAAGATTAGGGTTAGGGTTAGGGTTAGGGTTAGGGTTAGGGTTAGGATGAATGAAAACCACAAGAACAATCCAAGATTAGGGTTAGGGTTAGGGTTAGGGTTAGGGTTAGGGTTAGGGTTAGGGTTAGGGTTAGGGTTAGGGTTAGGGTTAGGGTTAGGTTTAGGATGAATGAACACCGCAAGAACAATCCAAGATTAGGGTTAGGGTTAGGGTTAGGGTTAAGGTTAGGATGAATGAACACTACAAGAACAATCCAAGATTAGGGTTAGGGTTAGGGTTAGGGTTAGGGTTAGGGTTAGGGTTAGGGTTAGGGTTAGGGTGAATGAACACCGCAAGAACAATCCAAGATTAGGGTTAGGGTTAGGGTTAGGGTTAGGGTTAGGGTTAGGGTTAGGGTTAGGGTTAGGGTTAGGGTTAGGGATAGGATGAATGAACACCACAAGAACAATCCAAGATTAGGGTTAGGGTTAGGGTTAGGGTTAGGGTTAGGGTTAGGGTTAGGGTTAGGGTTAGGGTGAATGAACACCGCAAGAACAATCCAAGAATAGGGTTAGGGTTAGGGTTAGGGTTAGGGTTAGGGTTAGGGTTAGGGTTAGGGTTAGGGTTAGGGTTAGGGTTAGGGGTAGGGTTAGGGTTAGGGTTAGGGTTAGGATGAATGAACACTGCAAGAACAATCCAAGATAAGGGTTAGGGTTAGGGTTAGGGTTAGGGTTAGGGTTAGGGTTAGGGTTAGGGTTAGGGTTAGGGTTAGGGTTAGGGTTAGGGTTAGGTTTAGGATGAATGAACACCGCAAGAACAATCCAAGAATAGGGTTGGGGTTAGGGTTAGGGTTCGGGTTCGGGTTCGGGTTAGGGTTAGGGTTAGGGTTAGGATGAATGAACACTAGGGGAACAATTCAAGATTAGGGTTAGGGTTAGGGTTAGGGTTAGGGTTAGGGTTAGGGTTAGGGTTAGGGTTAGGGTTAGGGTTAGGGTTAGGGTGAATGAACACCGCAAGAACAATCCAAGATTAGGGTTAGGGTTAGGGTTAGGGTTAGGGTTAGGGTTAGGGTTAGGGTTAGGGTTAGGGTTAGGATGAATGAACACCACAAGAACAATCCAAGATTAGGGTTAGGGTTAGGGTTAGGGTTAGGGTTAGGGTTAGGGTTAGGGTTAGGGTTAGGGTTAGGGTTAGGGTTAGGGTTAGGGTTAGGCTTAGGGTTAGGGTTAGGGTTAGGGTTAGGGTTAGGGTGAATAAACACCGCAAGAACAATCCAAGAATAGGGTTAGGGTTAGGGTTGGGGTTAGGGTTAGGGTTAGGGTTAGGGTTAGGGTTAGGATTAGGGTTAGGGTTAGAGTTAGGGTTAGGGTTAGGGTTAGGGTTAGGGTTAGGGTTAGGGTGAATGAACACCGCAAGAACAATCCAAGAATAGGGTTAGGGTTAGGGTTAGGGTTAGGGTTAGGGTTAGGGTTAGGGTTAGGGTTAGGGTTAGGGTTAGGATGAGTGAACACCACAAGAACAATCCAAGATTAGGGTAAGGGTTAGGGTTAGGGTTAGAGTTAGGGTTAGGGTTGGGGTTAGGGTTAGGGTTAGGGTTAGGGTTAGGGTTAGGGTTAGGATGAATGAACACTACAAGAACAATCCAAGATTAGGGTTAGGGTTAGGGTTAGGGTTAGGGTTAGGGTTAGGGTTAGGGTGAATGAACACCGCAAGAACAATCCAAGATTAGGGTTAGGGTTAGGGTTAGGGTTAGGGTTAGGGTTAGGGTAAGGGTTAGGGTTAGGGTTAGGGTTAGGGTTAGGGTTAGGGTTAGGATTAGGATTAGGGTTAGGATGAATGAACACCACAAGAACAATCCAAGATTAGTGTTAGGGTTAGGGTTAGGGTTAGGGTTAGGGTTAGGGTTAGGGTTAGGGTTAGGGTGAATGAACACCGCAAGAACAATCCAAGAATAGGGTTAGGGTTAGGGTTAGGGTTAGGGTTAGGGTTAGGGTGAATGAACACCGCAAGAACAATCCAAGAATAGGGTTAGGGTTAGGGTTAGGGTTAGGGTTAGGGTTAGGGTTAGGGTTAGGGTTAGGGATAGGGTTAGGGTTAGGATGAGTGAACACCACAAGAACAATCCAAGATTAGGGTAAGGGTTAGGGTTAGGGTTAGGGTTAGGGTTAGGGTTAGGGTTAGGGTTAGGGTTAGGGTTAGGTTTAGGATGAATGAACACCGCAAGAACAATCCAAGATTAGGGTTAGGGTTAGGGTTAGGGTTAGGGTTAGGGTTAGGGTTAGGGTTAGGGTTAGGGTTAGGATGAGTGAACACCACAAGAACAATCCAAGATTAGGGTAAGGGTTAGGGTTAGGGTTAGAGTTAGGGTTAGGGTTGGGGTTAGGGTTAGGGTTAGGGTTAGGGTTAGGGTTAGGGTTAGGGTTAGGATGAATGAACACTACAAGAACAATCCAAGATTAGGGTTAGGGTTAGGGTTAGGGTTAGGGTTAGGGTTAGGGTTAGGGTTAGGGTTAGGGTGAATGAACACCGCAAGAACAATCCAAGATTAGGGTTAGGGTTAGGGTTAGGGTTAGGGTTAGGGTTAGGGTTAGGGTTAGGGTTAGGATTAGGATTAGGGTTAGGATGAATGAACACCACAAGAACAATCCAAGATTAGTGTTAGGGTTAGGGTTAGGGTTAGGGTTAGGGTTAGGGTGAATGAACACCGCAAGAACAATCCAAGAATAGGGTTAGGGTTAGGGTTAGGGTTAGGGTTAGGGTTAGGGTTAGGGTGAATGAACACCGCAAGAACAATCCAAGAATAGGGTTAGGGTTAGGGTTAGGGTTAGGGTTAGGGTTAGGGTTAGGGTTAGGGTTAGGGTTAGGGTTAGGGTTAGGGATAGGGTTAGGGTTAGGATGAGTGAACACCACAAGAACAATCCAAGATTAGGGTAAGGGTTAGGGTTAGGGTTAGGGTTAGGGTTAGGGTTAGGGTTAGGGTTAGGGTTAGGTTTAGGATGAATGAACACCGCAAGAACAATCCAAGATTAGGGTTAGGGTTAGGGTTAGGGTTAGGGTTAGGGTTAGGGTTAGGGTTAGGGTTAGGGTTAGGGTTAGGGTTAGGGTTAGGGTTAGGGTTAGGGTTAGGGTTAGGGTTAGGATGAATGAACACTACAAGAACAATCCAAGATTAGGGTTAGGGTTAGGATGAATGAACACTACAAGAACAATCCAAGATTAGGGTTAGGGTTAGGGTTAGGGTTAGGGTTAGGGTTAGGGTTAGGGTTAGGGTTAGGGTTAGGGTTAGGATTAGGGTTAGGGTTAGGGTGAATGAACACCGCAAGAACAATCCAAGAATAGGGATAGGGTTAGGGTTAGGGTTAGGGTGAATGAACACCGCAAGAACAATCCAAGAATAGGGTTAGGGTTAGGGTTAGGGTTAGGGTTAGGTATAGGGTTAGGGTTAGGGTTAGGGTTAGGGTTAGGGTTAGGGTTAGGGTTAGAGTGAATGAACACCGGAAGAACAATCCAAGAATAGGGTTAGGGTTAGGGTTAGGGTTAGGGTTAGGGTTAGGGTTAGGGTTAGGGTTAGGGTTAGGGTTAGGGTTAGGGTTAGGGTTAGGGTTAGGGTTAGGGTTAGGGTTAGGATGAATGAAAACCACAAGAATAATCCAAGATTAGGGTTAGGGTTAGGGTTAGGGTTAGGGTTAGGGTTAGGGTTAGGGTCAGGTTTAGGATGAATGAACACCGCAAGAACAATCCAAGATTAGGGTTAGGGTTAGGGTTAGGGTTAGGGTTAGGGTTAGAGTTAGGGTTAGGGTTAGGGTTAGGGTTAGGGTTAGGGTTAGGGTTAGGGTTAGGGTTAGGATGAATGAACACCGCAAGAACAATCCAAGATTAGGGTTAGGGTTAGGGTTAGGGTTAGGGTTAGGGTTAGGGTTAGGGTTAGGGTTAGGGTTAGGGTTAGGGTTAGGGTTAGGGTTAGGGTTAGGGTTAGAGTGAATGAACACCGGAAGAACAATCCAAGAATAGGGTTAGGGTTAGGGTTAGGGTTAGGGTTAGGGTTAGAGTTAGGG
>NW_028113098.1:352500-355000 GCF_964234715.1 Podarcis melisellensis | reverse complement strand
TTAGGGTAAGGGTTAGGGTTTGGTTTAGGGTGAATGAACACCGCAAGAACAATCCAAGCTTATGGGTAGGGTTAGGATTAGGGTTAGGTTTAGCTTTAGGGTTAGGGATAGGGTTAGGGTTAGGGTTAGGGTTAGGGTTAGGGTTAGGGTTAGGGTTAGGGTGAATGAACGCTGCAAGAATAAACCAATCTTAGGGTTAGGGTTAGGGTTAGGGTTAGGGTTAGGGTTAGGGTGAGGGTTAGGATGAATGAACACCACAAGAACAATCCAAGATTAGGGTTAGGGTTAGGGTTAGGGTTAGGGTTAGGGTTAGGGTTAGGGTTAGGGTTAGGGTTAGGGTGAATTAACAACGCAAGAACAATCCAAGATTAGGGGTAGGGTTAGGGGTAGGGTTAGGGTTAGGGTTAGGGTTAGGGTTAGGGTTAGGGTGAATGAACACCGCAAGAACAATCCAAGATTAGGGTTAGGGTTAGGGTTAGGGTTAGGGTTAGGGTTAGGTTTAGGGTGAATGAACGCCGCAAGAACAATCCAAGCTTAGGGTTAGGGTTAGGGTTAGGGTTAGGGTTAGGGTTAGGGTTAGGGTTAGGGTTAGGGTTAGGGTTAGGGTGAGGGTGAGGGTTAGGGTGAATGAACACCGCAAGAACAATCCAAGATTAGAGTTAGGGTTAGGGTTAGGGTTAGGGTTAGGGTTAAGGTTAGGGTTAGGGTTAGGGTTAGGGTTAGGGTTATGGTTAGGGTTAGTATGAATGAACACCGCAAGAACAATCCAAGATTAGGGTTAGGGTTGGGGTTAGGGTTAGGGTTAGGGTTAGGGTTAGGGTGAATGAACACCGCAAGAACAATGCAAGAATAGGGTTAGGGTTAGGGTTAGGGTTAGGATGAATGAACACCGCAAGAACAATCCAAGATTAGGGTTAGGGTTAGGGTTAGGGTTAGGGTTAGGGTTAGGGTTAGGGTTAGGGTTAGGGTTAGGGTTAGGGTTAGGGTTAGGGTTAGGGTTAGGGTTAGGATGAATGAACACTACAAGAACAATCCAACATTAGGGTTAGGGTTAGGGTTAGGGTTAGGGTTAGGGTGAATGAACACCGCAAGAACAATCCAAGATTAGGGTTAGGGTTAGGGTTAGGGTTAGGGTTAGGGTTAGGGTTAGGGTTAGGGTTAGGGTTAGGGTTAGGGTTAGGGTTAGGATGAATGAACACCACAAGAACAATCCAAGATTAGGGTTAGGGTTAGGGTTAGGGTTAGGGTTAGGGTTAGGGTTAGGGTTAGGGTGAATGAACACCGCAAGAACAATCCAAGAATAGGGTTAGGGTTAGGGTTAGGGTTAGGGTTAGGGTTAGGGTTAGGGTTAGGGTGAATAAACACCGCAAGAACAATCCAAGAATAGGGTTAGGGTTAGGGTTAGGGTTAGGGTTAGGGTTAGGGTTAGGGTTAGGGTTAGGGTTAGGGTTAGGGTTAGGGTTAGGGTTAGGGTTAGGGTTAGGATGAATGAACACCACAAGAACAATCCAAGATTAGGGTTAGGGTTAGGGTTAGGGTTAGGGTTAGGGTTAGGGTTAGGGTTAGGGTTGGGGTTAGGGTTAGGGTTAGGGTTAGGGTTAGCGTTCGAGTTAGGGTTAGGGTTAGGTTTAGGATGAATGAACACCGCAAAAACAATCCAAGATTAGGGTTAGGGTTAGGGTTAGGGTTAGGGTTAGGGTTAGGGTTAGGGTTAGGGTTAGGGTGAATGCACACTACAAGAACAATCCAAGATTAGGGTTAGGGTTAGGGTTAGGGTTAGGGTTAGGGTTAGGGTTAGGGTTAGGGTTAGGGTTAGGGTTAGGGTTAGGATGAATGAACACCACAAGAACAATCCAAGATTAGGGTTAGGGTAAGGGTTAAGGTTAGGGTTAGGGTTAGGGTTAGGGTTAGGGTTAGGGTTAGGGTGAATGAACAACGCTAGAACAATCCAAGATTAGGGTTAGGGTTAGGGTTAGGGTTAGGGTTAGGGTTAGGGTTAGGGTTAGGGTTAGGGTTAGGGTTAGGGTTGGGTTAGGGTTAGGGTAAGGGTTAGGGTTAGGGTTAGGGTTAGGGTTAGGGTTAGGGTTGGGTTAGGGTTAGGGTTAGGGTAAGGGTTAGGGTTTGGTTTAGGGTGAATGAACACCGCAAGAACAATCCAAGCTTATGGGTAGGGTTAGGATTAGGGTTAGGTTTAGCTTTAGGGTTAGGGATAGGGTTAGGGTTAGGGTTAGGGTTAGGGTTAGGGTTAGGGTTAGGGTTAGGGTTAGGGTTAGGGTTAGGGTTAGGGTGAATGAACGCTGCAAGAATAAACCAATCTTAGGGTTAGGGTTAGGGTTAGGGTTAGGGTTAGGGTGAGGGTTAGGATGAATGAACACCACAAGAACAATCCAAGATTAGGGTTAGGGTTAGGGTTAGGGTTAGGGTTAGGGTTAGGGTTAGGGTTAGGGTGAATTAACAACGCAAGAACAATCCAAGATTAGGGGTAGGGTTAGGGGTAGGG
>NW_028113098.1:327500-337500 GCF_964234715.1 Podarcis melisellensis | reverse complement strand
TAGGGTTAGGGTTAGGGTGAATGAACACCGCAAGAACAATCCAAGATTAGGGTTAGGGTTAGGGTTAGGGTTAGGGTTAGGGTTAGGGTTAGGGTTAGGGTTAGGGTGAATGCACGCCGCAAGAACAATCCAAGCTTAGGGTTAGGGTTAGGGTTAGGGTTAGGGTTAGGGTTAGGGTTAGGGTTAGTGTTAGGGTTAGGGTTAGGGTGAGGGTTAGGGTGAATGAACACCGCAAGAATATTCCAAGATTAGAGTTAGGGTTAGGGTTAGGGTTAGGGTTAGGGTTAGGGTTAGGGTTAGGGTTAGGGTTAGGGTTAGTATGAATGAACACCGCAAGAACAATCCAAGATTAGGGTTAGGGTTAGGGTTAGGGTTAGGGTTAGGGTTAGGGTTAGGGTTAGGGTTAGGGTTAGGGTGAATGAACACCGCAAGAACAATCCAAGATTAGGGTTAGGGTTAGGGTTAGGGTTAGGGTTAGGATGAATGAACACTACAAGAACATTCCAAGAATAGGGTTAGGGTTAGGGTTAGGGTTAGGGTTAGGGTTAGGGTTAGGGTTAGGGTTAGGATGAATGAACACCGCAAGAACAATCCAAGATTAGGGTTAGGGTTAGGGTTAGGGTTAGGGTTAGGGTTAGGGTTAGGGTTAGGGTTAGGGTTAGGGTTAGGGTTAGGATGAATGAACACTACAAGAACAATCCAAGGTTAGGGTTAGGGTTAGGGTTAGGGTTAGGGTTAGGGTTAGGGTTAGGGTTAGGGTTAGGGTTAGGGTTAGGGTTAGGGTTAGGGTGAATGAACACCGCAAGAACAATCCAAGATTAGGGTTAGGGTTAGGGTTAGGGTTAGGGTTAGGGTTAGGGTTAGGGTTAGGATGAATGAACACCACAAGAACAATCCAAGATTAGGGTTAGGGTTAGGGTTAGGGTTAGGGTTAGGGTTAGGGTTAGGGTTAGGGTTAGGGTTAGGGTTAGGGTTAGGGTTAAGGTTAGGGTTAGGGTTAGGGTGAATGAACACCGCAAGAACAATCCAAGAATAGGGTTAGGGTTAGGGTTAGGGTTAGGGTTAGGGTTAGGGTTAGGGTTAGGGTTAGGGTTAGGGTTAGGGTTAGGGTTAGGGTTAGGGTTAGGGTGAATGAACACCGCAAGAACAATCCAAGAATAGGGTTAGGGTTAGGGTTAGGGTTAGGGTTAGGGTTAGGGTTAGGGTTAGGGTTAGGGTTAGGGTTAGGGTTAGGATGAATGAACACCGCAAGAACAATCCAAAATAAGGGTTAGGGTTAGGGTTAGGGTTAGGGTTAGGGTTAGGGTTAGGGTTAGGGTTAGGGTTAGGATGAATGAACACCGCAAGAACAATCCAAGATAAGGGTTAGGGTTAGGGTTAGGGTTAGGGTTAGGGTTAGGGTTAGAGTTAGGGTTAGGGTTAGGGTTAGGGTTAGGGTTAGGGTTAGGGTTAGGGTTAGGGTAAGGGTTAGGGTTAGGGTTAGGGTTAGGGTTAGGGTTAGGGTTAGGGTTAGGGTTAGGGTTAGGGTTAGGGTTAGGGTTAGGGTTAGGGTTAGGGTTAGGGTTAGGGTTAGGGTTAGGGTTAGGGTTAGGGTTAGGGTTAGGGTTAGGGTTAGGGTTAGGGTTAGGGTTAGGGTGAATGAACACCGCAAGAACAATCCAAGAATAGGGTTAGGGTTAGGGTTAGGGTTAGGGTTAGGGTTAGGGTTAGGGTTAGGGTTAGGGTTAGGGTTAGAGTGAATGAACACCGGAAGAACAATCCAAGAATAGGGTTAGGGTTAGGGTTAGGGTTAGGGTTAGGGTTAGGGTTAGGGTTAGGGTTAGAGTTAGGGTTAGGTTTAGGATGAATGAACACCGCAAGAACAATCCAAGATTAGGGTTAGGGTTAGGGTTAGGGTTAGGGTTAGGGTTAGGGTTAGGGTTAGGGTTAGGGTTAGGGTTAGGGTTAGGGTTAGGGTTAGGGTTAGGGTTAGGGTTAGGATTAGGGTTAGGGTTAGGGTTAGGGTGAATGAACACCGCAAGAACAATCCAAGATTAAGGTTAGGGTTAGGATTAGGATTAGGGTTAGGGTTAGGGTTAGGGTTAGGGTTAGGGTTAGGGTTAGGATGAATGAACACCGCAAGAACAATCCGAGATTACGGTTAGTGTTAGGGTTAGGGTTAGGGTTAGGGTTAGGGTGAATGAACACCGCAAGAACAATCCAAGAATAGGGTTAGGGTTAGGGTTAGGGTTAGGGTTAGGGTTAGGGTTAGGGTTAGGATTAGGGTTAGGGTTAGGGTTAGGGTTAGGGTTAGGGTTAGGGAAAGGGTTAGGGTTAGGTTTAGGGTGAATGAACACCGCAAGAACAATCCAAGAATAGGGTTAGGGTTAGGGTTAGGGTTAGGGTTAGGGTTAGGGTTAGGGTTAGGGTTAGGGTTAGGGTTAGGGTTAGGGTTAGGGTTAGGATGAATGAACACCACAAGAACAATCCAAGAATAGGGTTAGGGTTAGGGTTAGGGTTAGGGTTAGGGTTAGGGTTAGGGTTAGGGTTAGGGTTAGGATGAATGAACACCGCAAGAACAATCCAAGATAAGGGTTAGGGTTAGGGTTAGGGTTAGGGTTAGGGTTAGGGTTAGGGTTAGGGTTAGGGTTGGGGTTAGGGTTAGGGTTAGGGTTAGGGTTAGGGTTAGGGTTAGGGTTAGGGTTAGGATGAATGAACACCGCAAGAACAATCCAAGATAAGGGTTAGGGTTAGGGTTAGGGTTAGGGTTAGTGTTAGGGTTAGGGTTAGGGTTAGGGTTAGGGTTAGGGTTGGTGTTAGGTTTAGGATGAATGAACACCGCAAGAACAATCCAAGATTAGGGTTAGGGTTAGGGTTAGGGTTAGGGTTAGGGTTAGGGTTAGGCTTAGGCTTAGGCTTAGGCTTAGGCTTAGGCTTAGGGTTAGGGTTAGGGTTAGGATGAATGAACACTACAAGAACAATCCAAGATTAGGGTTAGGGTTAGGGTTAGGGTTAGGGTTAGGGTTAGGGTTAGGGTTAGGGTTAGGATGAATGAACACCGCAAGAACAATCCAAGATTAGGGTTAGGGTTAGGGTTAGGGTTAGGGTTAGGGTTAGGGTTAGGGTTAGGGTTAGGGTTAGGGTTAGGGTTAGGGTTAGGGTTAGGGTTAGGGTTAGGGTTAGGGTGAATGAACACCGCAAGAACAATCCAAGAATAGGGTTAGGGTTAGGGTTAGGGTTAGGGTTAGGGTGAATGAACACCGCAAGAACAATCCAAGAATAGGGTTAGGGTTAGGGTTAGGGTTAGGGTTAGGGTTAGGGTTAGGGTTAGGGTTAGGATGAATGAACACCGCAAGAACAATCCAAGATTAGGGTTAGGGTTAGGGTTAGGGTTAAGGTTAGGGTTAGGGTTAGGGTTAGGGTTAGGGTTAGGGTTAGGGTTAGGATGAATGAACACTACAAGAACAATCCAAGAATAGGGTTAGGGTTAGGGTTAGGGTTAGGGTTAGGGTTAGGATGAATGAACACCGCAAGAACAATCCAAGATAAGGGTTAGGGTTAGGGTTAGGGTTAGGGTTAGGGTTAGGGTTAGGGTTAGGGTTAAGGTTAGGGTTAGGGTTAGGGTGAATGAACACCGCAAGAACAATCCAAGAATAGGGTTAGGGTTAGGGTTAGGGTTAGGGTTAGGGTTAGGGTTAGGGTTAGGGTTAGGATTAGGATTAGGATTAGGGTTAGGGTTAGGGTTAGGGTTAGGGTTAGGGTTAGGGTGAATGAACACCGCAAGAACAATCCAAGATTAGGGTTAGGGTTAGGGTTAGGGTTAGGGTTAGGGTTAAGCTTAGGGTTAGGGTTAGGGTTAGGGTTAGGGTTAGGGTTAGGGTTAGGGTTAGGGTTAGGATGAATGAACACTACAAGAACAATCCAAGAATAGGGTTAGGGTTAGGGTTAGGGTTAGGGTTAGGGTTAGGGTTAGGATGAATGAACACCGCAAGAACAATCCAAGATAAGGGTTAGGGTTAGGGTTAGGGTTAGGGTTAGGGTTAGGGTTAGGGTTAGGGTTAGGGTTAGGGTTAGGGTTAGGGTTAAGGTTAGGGTTAGGGTTAGGGTGAATGAACACCGCAAGAACAATCCAAGAATAGGGTTAGGGTTAGGGTTAGGGTTAGGGTTAGGGTTAGGGTTAGGGTTAGGATTAGGATTAGGATTAGGGTTAGGGTTAGGGTTAGGGTTAGGGTTAGGGTTAGGGTGAATGAACACCGCAAGAACAATCCAAGAATAGGGTTAGGGTTAGGGTTAGGGTTAGGGTTAGGGTTAGGGTTAGGGTTAGGGTTAGGATGAATGAACACCGCAAGAACAATCCAAAATAAGGGTTAGGGTTAGGGTTAGGGTTAGGGTTAGGGTTAGGGTTAGGGTTAGGGTTAGGGTTAGGGTTAGGGTTAGGATGAATGAACACCGCAAGAACAATCCAAGATAAGGGTTAGGGTTAGGGTTAGGGTTAGGGTTAGGGTTAGGGTTAGGGTTAGGGTTAGGGTTAGAGTTAGGGTTAGGGTTAGGGTTAGGGTTAGGGTTAGGGTTAGGGTTAGGGTTAGGGTAAGGGTAAGGGTTAGGGTGAATGAACACCGCAAGAACAATCCAAGAATAGGGTTAGGGTTAGGGTTAGGGTTAGGGTTAGGGTTAGGGTTAGGGTTAGGGTTAGGGTTAGGGTTAGGGTTAGGGTTAGGGTTAGGGTTAGGGTTAGAGTGAATGAACACCGGAAGAACAATCCAAGAATAGGGTTAGGGTTAGGGTTAGGGTTAGGGTTAGGGTTAGGGTTAGGGTTAGGGTTAGAGTTAGGGTTAGGTTTAGGATGAATGAACACCGCAAGAACAATCCAAGATTAGGGTTAGGGTTAGGGTTAGGGTTAGGGTTAGGGTTAGGGTTAGGGTTAGGGTTAGGGTTAGGGTTAGGATTAGGGTTAGGGTGAATGAACACCGCAAGAACAATCCAAGATTAAGGTTAGGGTTAGGATTAGGATTAGGGTTAGGGTTAGGGTTAGGGTTAGGGTTAGGGTTAGGGTTAGGGTTAGGATGAATGAACACCGCAAGAACAATCCGAGATTACTGTTAGGGTTAGGGTTAGGGTTAGGGTTAGGGTGAATGAACACCGCAAGAACAATCCAAGAATAGGGTTAGGGTTAGGGTTAGGGTTAGGGTTAGGGTTAGGATTAGGGTTAGGGTTAGGGTTAGGGTTAGGGTTAGGGTTAGGGAAAGGGTTAGGGTTAGGGTTAGGGTGAATGAACACCGCAAGAACAATCCAAGAATAGGGTTAGGGTTAGGGTTAGGGTTAGGGTTAGGGTTAGGGTTAGGGTTAGGGTTAGGATGAATGAACACCACAAGAACAATCCAAGAATAGGGTTAGGGTTAGGGTTAGGGTTAGGGTTAGGGTTAGGGTTAGGGTTAGGGTTAGGGTTAGGATGAATGAACACCGGAAGAACAATCCAAGATAAGGGTTAGGGTTAGGGTTAGGGTTAGGGTTAGGGTTAGGGTTGGGGTTAGGGTTAGGGTTAGGGTTAGGGTTAGGGTTAGGATGAATGAACACCGCAAGAACAATCCAAGATAAGGGTTAGGGTTAGGGTTAGGGTTAGGGTTAGGGTTAGGGTTAGGGTTAGGGTTAGGGTTAGGGTTAGGGTTAGGGTTAGGTTTAGGATGAATGAACACCGCAAGAACAATCCAAGATTAGGGTTAGGGTTAGGGTTAGGGTTAGGGTTAGGGTTAGGGTTAGGGTTAGGGTTAGGGTTAGGCTTAGGCTTAGGCTTAGGCTTAGGCTTAGGGTTAGGGTTAGGGTTAGGATGAATGAACACTACAAGAACAATCCAAGATTAGGGTTAGGGTTAGGGTTAGGGTTAGGGTTAGGGTTAGGGTTAGGGTTAGGGTTAGGGTTAGGATGAATGAACACCGCAAGAACAATCCAAGATTAGGGTTAGGGTTAGGGTTAGGGTTAGGGTTAGGGTTAGGGTTAGGGTTAGCGTTAGGGTTAGGGTTAGGGATAAGGTTAGGGTTAGGGTGAATGAACACCGCAAGAACAATCCAAGAATAGGGTTAGGGTTAGGGTTAGGGTTAGGGTTAGGGTGAATGAACACCGCAAGAACAATCCAAGAATAGGTTTAGGGTTAGGGTTAGGGTTAGGGTTAGGGTTAGGGTTAGGGTTAGGGTTAGGGTTAGGATGAATGAACACCGCAAGAACAATCCAAGATTAGGGTTAGGGTTAGGGTTAGGGTTAGGGTTAGGGTTAGGGTTAGGGTTAAGGTTAGGGTTAGGGTTAGGGTTAGGGTTAGGGTTAGGGTTAGGGTTAGGGTTAGGGTTAGGGTTAGGGTTAGGGTTAGGGTTAGGATGAATGAACACTACAAGAACAATCCAAGAATAGGGTTAGGGTTAGGGTTAGGGTTAGGGTTAGGGTTAGGGTTAGGGTTGGGGTTAGGGTTAGGGTTAGGGTTAGGGTTAGGGTTAGGATGAATGAACACCGCAAGAACAATCCAAGATAAGGGTTAGGGTTAGGGTTAGGGTTAGGGTTAGGGTTAGGGTTAGGGTTAGGGTTAGGGTTAGGGTTAGGGTTAGGCTTAGGCTTAGGCTTAGGGTTAGGGTTAGGGTTAGGATGAATGAACACCACAAGAACAATCCAAGATTAGGGTTAGGGTTAGGGTTAGGGTTAGGGTTAGGGTTAGGGTTAGGGTTAGGGTTAGGGTTAGGGTTAGGGTTAGGGTTAGGGTTAGGATGAATGAACACCGCAAGAACAATCCAAGATTAGGGTTAGGGTTAGGGTTAGGGTTAGGGTTAGGGTTAGGGTTAGGGTTAGGGTTAGGGTTAGGGTTAGGGTTAGGGTGAATGAACACCGCAAGAACAATCCAAGAATAGGGTTAGGGTTAGGGTTAGGGTTAGGGTTAGGGTGAATGAACACCGCAAGAACAATCCAAGAATAGGGTTAGGGTTAGGGTTAGGGTTAGGGTTAGGGTTAGGGTTAGGGTTAGGGTTAGGGTTAGGATGAATGAACACCGCAAGAACAATCCAAGATTAGGGTTAGGGTTAGGGTTAGGGTTAGGGTTAGGGTTAAGGTTAGGGTTAGGGTTAGGGTTAGGGTTAGGGTTAGGGTTAGGGTTAGGGTTAGGGTTAGGGTTAGGGTTAGGATGAATGAACACTACAAGAACAATCCAAGAATAGGGTTAGGCTTAGGGTTAGGGTTAGGGTTAGGGTTAGGATGAATGAACACCGCAAGAACAATCCAAGATTAGGGTTAGGGTTAGGGTTAGGGTTAGGGTTAGGGTTAGGGTTAGGGTTAGGGTTAGGGTTAGGATGAATGAACACTACAAGAACAATCCAAGGTTAGGGTTAGGGTTAGGGTTAGGGTTAGGGTTAGGGTTAGGGTGAATGAACACCGCAAGAACAATCCAAGATTAGGGTTAGGGTTAGGGTTAGGGTTAGGGTTAGGGTTAGGGTTAGGGTTAGGGTTAGGGTTAGGGTTAGGGTTAGGGTTAGGGTTAGGATGAATGAACACCGCAAGAACAATCCAAGATTACGGTTAGGGTTAGGGTTATGGTTAGGGTTAGGGTTAGGGTTAGGGTTAGGGTTAGGGTTAGGGTTAGGGTTAGGGTTAGTATGAATGAACACTACAAGAACAATCCAAGATTAGGGTTAGGGTTAGGGTTAGGGTTAGGGTTAGGGTTAGGGTTAGGATGAATGAACA
Source organism: Podarcis melisellensis (assembly GCF_964234715.1). NCBI lineage: Eukaryota > Metazoa > Chordata > Lepidosauria > Squamata > Lacertidae > Podarcis > Podarcis melisellensis. The sequence continues at coordinate 329,808 of NW_028113098.1, read as the reverse complement.
CCGCACGAACAATCCAAGATTAGGGTTAGGGTTAGGGTTAGGGTTAGGGTTAGGGTTAGGGTTAGGGTTAGGGTTAGGGTTAGGGTTAGGGTTAGGGTTAGGGTTAGGGTGAATGAACACCGCACGAACAATCCAAGGTTAGGGTTAGGGTTAGGGTTAGGGTTAGGGTTAGGGTTAGGGTTAGGATGAATGAACACCGCAAGAACAATCCAAGATTAGGGTTAGGGTTAGGGTTAGGGTTAGGGTTAGGGTTAGGGTTAGGGTTAGGGTTAGGGTTAGGATGAATGAACACCACAAGAACAATCCAAGAATAGGGTTAGGGTTAGGGTTAGGGTTAGGGTTAGGGTTAGGGTTAGGGTTAGGGTTAGGATGAATGAACACCGCAAGAACAATCCAAGATAAGGGTTAGGGTTAGGGTTAGGGTTAGGGTTAGGGTTAGGGTTGGGGTTAGGGTTAGGGTTAGGGTTAGGGTTAGGGTTAGGGTTAGGGTTAGGGTTAGGGTTAGGGTTAGGATGAATGAACACCGCAAGAACAATCCAAGATAAGGGTTAGGGTTAGGGTTAGGGTTAGGGTTAGGGTTAGGGTTAGGGTTAGGGTTAGGGTTAGGGTTAGGGTTAGGGTTAGGGTTAGGGTTAGGATGAATGAACACCGCAAGAACAATCCAAGATTAGGGTTAGGGTTAGGGTTAGGGTTAGGGTTAGGGTTAGGGTTAGGGTTAGGGTTAGGGTTAGGGTTAGGGTTAGGGTTAGGGTTAGGGTTAGGCTTAGGCTTAGGCTTAGGGTTAGGGTTAGGATGAATGAACACTACAAGAACAATCCAAGATTAGGGTTAGGGTTAGGGTTAGGGTTAGGGTTAGGGTTAGGGTTAGGGTTAGGGTTAGGGTTAGGGTTAGGATGAATGAACACCGCAAGAACAATCCAAGATTAGGGTTAGGGTTAGGGTTAGGGTTAGGGTTAGGGTTAGGGTTAGGGTTAGGGTTAGGGTGAATGAACACCGCAAGAACAATCCAAGAATAGGGTTAGGGTTAGGGTTAGGGTTAGGGTGAATGAACACCGCAAGAACAATCCAAGAATAGGGTTAGGGTTAGGGTTAGGGTTAGGGTTAGGGTTAGGGTTAGGGTTAGGGTTAGGATGAATGAACACCGCAAGAACAATCCAAGATTAGTGTTAGGGTTAGGGTTAGGGTTAGGGTTAGGGTTAGGGTTAGGGTTAGGGTTAGGGTTAGGATGAATGAACACTTCAAGAACAATCCAAGAATAGGGTTAGGGTTAGGGTTAGGGTTAGGGTTAGGGTTAGGGTTAGGGTTAGGGTTAGGGTTAGGGTTAGGGTTAGGGTTCGGGTTAGGGTTAGGGTTAGGGTTAGGATGAATGAACACCGCAAGAACAATCCAAGATTAGGGTTAGGGTTAGGGTTAGGGTTAGGGTTAGGGTTAGGGTTAGGGTTAGGGTTAGGATGAATGAACACTACAAGAACAATCCAAGGTTAGGGTTAGGGTTAGGGTTAGGGTTAGGGTTAGGGTTAGGGTTAGGGTTAGGGTTAGGGTGAATGAACACCGCAAGAACAATCCAAGATTAGGGTTAGGGTTAGGGTTAGGGTTAGGGTTAGGGTTAGGGTTAGGGTTAGGGTTAGGATGAATGAACACCACAAGAACAATCCAAGATTAGGGTTTGGGTTAGGGTTAGGGTTAGGGTTAGGGTGAATGAACACCGCAAGAACAATCCAAGATTAGGGTTAGGGTTAGGGTTAGGGTTAGGGTTAGGGTTAGGGTTAGGGTTAGGGTTAGGGTTAGGGTTAGGTTTAGGTATAGGGTTAGGGTTAGGGTTAGGGTTAGGGTTAGGGTTAGGGTGAATGAACACCGCAAGAACAATCCAAGATTAGGGTTAGGGTTAGGGTTAGGGTTAGGGTTAGGGTTAGGGTTAGGGTTAGGGTTAGGGTTAGGGTTGGGGTTAGGGTTAGGGTTAGGGTTAGGGTTAGGGTTAGGGTTAGGGTTAGGGTTAGGGTTAGGGTTAGGGTTAGGGTTAGGATGAATGAACACCGCAAGAACAATCCAAGATAAGGGTTAGGGTTAGGGTTAGGGTTAGGGTTAGGGTTAGGGTTAGGGTTAGGGTTAGGGTTAGGATGAATGAACACCGCAAGAACAATCCAAGATTAGGGTTAGGGTTAGGGTTAGGGTTAGGGTTAGGGTTAGGGTTAGGGTTAGGGTTAGGGTTAGGCTTAGGGTTAGGGTTAGGGTTAGGGTTAGGATGAATGAACACTACAAGAACAATCCAAGATTAGGGTTAGGGTTAGGGTTAGGGTTAGGGTTAGGG
>NW_028113098.1:257500-265000 GCF_964234715.1 Podarcis melisellensis | reverse complement strand
GTTAGGGTTAGGGTTAGGGTTAGGGTTAGGGTTAGGATGAATGAACACCGCAAGAACAATCCAAGATTAGGGTTAGGGTTAGGGTTAGGGTTAGGGTTAGGGTTAGGGTTAGGGTTAGGGTTAGGGTTAGGATGAATGAACACTACAAGAACAATCCAAGAATAGGGTTAGGGTTAGGGTTAGGGTTAGGGTTAGGGTTAGGGTTAGGGTTAGGGTTAGGGTTAGGGTTAGGGTTAGGATGAATGAACACCGCAAGAACAATCCAAGATTAGGGTTAGGGCTAGGGTTAGGGTTAGGGTTAGGGTTAGGGTTAGGATGAATGAACACTACAAGAACAATCCAAGGTTAGGGTTAGGGTTAGGGTTAGGGTTAGGGTTAGGGTTAGGGTTAGGGTTAGGGTGAATGAACACCGCAAGAACAATCCAAGATTAGGGTTAGGGTTAGGGTTAGGGTTAGGGTTAGGGTTAGGGTTAGGATGAATGAACACCACAAGAACAATCCAAGATTAGGGTTAGGGTTAGGGTTAGGGTTAGGGTTAGGGTTAGGGTTAGGGTTAGGGTTAGGGTTAGGGTTAGGGTGAATGAACACCGCAAGAACAATCCAAGATTAGGGTTAGGGTTAGGGTTAGGGTTAGGGTTAGGGTTAGGGTTAGGGTTAGGGTTAGGGTTAGGGTTAGGGTTAGGGTTAGAGTTAGGGTTAGGGTTAGGGTTAGGGTGAATGAACACCGCAAGAACAATCCAGGAATAGGGTTAGGGTTAGGGTTAGGGTTAGGGTTAGGGTTAGGGTTAGGGTTAGGGTTAGGGTTAGGGTTAGGATGAATGAACACCGCAAGAACAATCCAAGATAAGGGTTAGTGTTAGTGTTAGTGTTAGGGTTGGGTTAGGATGAATGAACACTACAAGAACAATCCAAGGTTAGGGTTAGGGTTAGGGTTAGGGTTAGGGTTAGGGTGATTGAACACCGCAAGAACAATCCAAGATTAGGGTTAGGGTTAGGGTTAGGGTTAGGGTTAGGGTTAAGGTTAGGGTTAGGGTTAGGGTTAGGGTTAGGGTTAGGGTTGGGGTTAGGGTTAGGGTTAGGGTTAGGGTTAGGGTTAGGATGAATGAACACCACAAGAACAATCCAAGATTAGGGTTAGGGTTAGGGTTAGGGTTAGGGTTAGGGTTAGAGTTAGGGTTAGGGTTAGGGTTAGGGTGAATGAACACCGCAAGAACAATCCAGGAATAGGGTTAGGGTTAGGGTTAGGGTTAGGGTTAGGGTTAGGGTTAGGGTTAGGATGAATGAACACCGCAAGAACAATCCAAGATAAGGGTTAGTGTTAGTGTTAGGGTTAGGGTTGGGTTAGGATGAATGAACACTACAAGAACAATCCAAGGTTAGGGTTAGGGTTAGGGTTAGGGTTAGGGTTAGGGTTAGGGTGATTGAACACCGCAAGAACAATCCAAGATTAGGGTTAGGGTTAGGGTTAGGGTTAGGGTTAGGGTTAAGGTTAGGGTTAGGGTTAGGGTTAGGGTTAGGGTTGGGGTTAGGGTTAGGGTTAGGGTTAGGGTTAGGGTTAGGATGAATGAACACCACAAGAACAATCCAAGATTAGGGTTAGGGTTAGGGTTAGGGTTAGGGTTAGGGTTAGGGTTAGGGTTAGGGTTAGGGTTAGGGTTAGGGTGAATGAACACCGCAAGAACAATCCAAGAATAGGGTTAGGGTTAGGGTTAGGGTTAGGGTGAATGAACACCGCAAGAACAATCCAAGATTAGGGTTAGGGTTAGGGTTAGGGTTAGGGTTAGGGTTAGGGTTAGGGTTAGGGTTAGGGTTAGGGTTAGGGTTAGGGTTAGGGTTAGGGTTAGGGTTAGGATGAATGAACACTACAAGAACAATCCAAGATTAGGGTTAGGGTTAGGGTTAGGGTTAGGGTTAGGGTTAGGGTTAGGGTTAGGATGAATGAACACCGCAAGAACAATCCAAGATTAGGGTTAGGGTTAGGGTTAGGGTTAGGGTTAGGGTTAGGGTTAGGGTTAGGGTTAGGGTTAGGGTTAGGGTGAATGAACACCGCAAGAACAATCCAAGAATAGGGTTAGGGTTAGGGTTAGGGTTAGGGTTAGGGTTAGGGTTAGGGTTAGGGTTAGAGTTAGGGTTAGGGTTAGGGTTAGGGTGAATGAACACCGCAAGAACAATCCAGGAATAGGGTTAGGGTTAGGGTTAGGGTTAGGGTTAGGGTTAGGGTTAGGGTTAGGGTTAGGGTTAGGATGAATGAACACCGCAAGAACAATCCAAGATAAGGGTTAGTGTTAGTGTTAGGGTTAGGGTTGGGTTAGGATGAATGAAGACTACAAGAACAATCCAAGGTTAGGGTTAGGGTTAGGGTTAGGGTTAGGGTTAGGGTTAGGGTTAGGGTTAGGGTGATTGAACACCGCAAGAACAATCCAAGATTAGGGTTAGGGTTAGGGTTAGGGTTAGGGTTAGGGTTAGGGTTAGGGTTAGGGTTAGGGTTAGGGTTAGGGTTAGGGTTGGGGTTAGGGTTAGGGTTAGGGTTAGGGTTAGGGTTAGGATGAATGAACACCACAAGAACAATCCAAGATTAGGGTTAGGGTTAGGGTTAGGGTTAGGGTTAGGGTTAGGGTTAGGGTTAGGGTTAGGGTTAGGGTTAGGGTTAGGGTTAGGGTTTGGGTGAATGAACACCGCAAGAACAATCCAAGAATAGGGTTAGGGTTAGGGTTAGGGTTAGGGTTAGGGTTAGGGTGAATGAACACCGCAAGAACAATCCAAGATTAGGGTTAGGGTTAGGGTTAGGGTTAGGGTTAGGGTTAGGGTTAGGGTTAGGGTTAGGGTTAGGGTTAGGATGAATGAACACTACAAGAACAATCCAAGATTAGGGTTAGGGTTAGGGTTAGGGTTAGGGTTAGGGTTAGGGTTAGGATGAATGAACACCGCAAGAACAATCCAAGATTAGGGTTAGGGTTAGGGTTAGGGTTAGGGTTAGGGTAAGGGTTAGGGTGAATGAACACCGCAAGAACAATCCAAGAATAGGGTTAGGGTTAGGGTTAGGGTTAGGGTTAGGGTTAGGGTTAGAGTGAATGAACACCGGAAGAACAATCCAAGAATAGGGTTAGGGTTAGGGTTAGGGTTCGGGTTCGGGTTCGGGTTCGGGTTCGGGTTCGGGTTCGGGTTAGGGTTAGGGTTAGGGTTAGGGTTAGGGTTAGGGTTAGGGTTAGGGTTAGGTTTAGGATGAATGAACACCGCAAGAACAATCCAAGATTAGGGTTAGGGGTAGGGTTAGGGTTAGGATGAATGAACACTACAAGAACAATCCAAGATTAGGGTTAGGGTCAGGGTTAGGGTTAGGGTTAGGGTTAGGGTGAATGAACACCGCAAGAACAATCCAAGATTAGGGTTAGGGTTAGGATTAGGGTTAGGGTTAGGGTTAGGGTTAGGGTTAGGGTTAGGGTTAGGGTTAGGGTTAGGGTTAGGATGAATGAACACCGCAAGAACAATCCAAGATTAGGGTTAGGGTTAGGGTTAGGGTTAGGGTTAGGGTTAGGGTTAGGGTTAGGGTTAGGGTTAGGGTTAGGGTTAGGGTTAGGGTGAATGAACACCACAAGAATATTCCAAGAATAGGGTTAGTGTTAGGGTTAGTGTTAGGGTTAGGGTTAGGGTTAGGGTTAGGATTAGGATTAGGGTTAGGGTTAGGGTTAGGGTTAGGGTAAGGGTAAGGGTTAGGGTTAGGGTTAGGGTTAGGGTTAGGGTGAATGAACACCGCAAGAACAATCCAAGAATAGGGTTAGGGTTAGGGTTAGGGTTAGGGTTAGGGTTAGGGTTAGGGTTAGGGTTAGGTTTAGGATGAATGAACACCGCAAGAACAATCCAAGATTAGGGTTAGGGTTAGGGTTAGGGTTAGGGTTAGGGTTAGGGTTAGGGTTAGGGTTAGGGTTAGGGTTAGGGTTAGGGTTAGGGTTAGGATGAATGAACACTATAAGAACAATCCAAGATTAGGGTTAGGGTTAGGGTTAGGGTTAGGGTTAGGGTTAGGGTTAGGGTTAGGGTTAGGGTTAGGGTTAGGGTTAGGATGAATGAACACCGCAAGAACAATCCAAGATTAGGGTTAGGGCTAGGGTTAGGGTTAGGGTTAGGGTTAGGGTTAGGGTTAGGGTTAGGGTTAGGGTTAGGGTTAGGGTTAGGGTTAGGGTTAGGGTTAGGGTTAGGGTTAGGATGAATGAACACTATAAGAACAATCCAAGATTAGGGTTAGGGTTAGGGTTAGGGTTAGGGTTAGGGTTAGGGTTAGGGTTAGGGTTAGGGTGAATGAACACCGCAAGAACAATCCAAGATTAGGGTTAGGGTTAGGGTTAGGGTTAGGGTTAGGGTTAGGGTTAGGGTTAGGGTGAATGAACACCGCAAGAACAATCCAAGAATAGGGTTAGGGTTAGGGTTAGGGTTAGGGTTAGGGTTAGGGTTACGGTTAGGGTTAGGGTTAGGGTTAGGGTTAGGGTTAGGGTGAATGAACACCGCAAGAACAATCCAAGAATAGGGTTAGGGTTAGGGTTAGGGTTAGGGTTAGGGTTAGGGTTAGGGTTAGGGTTAGGATGAATGAACACCGCAAGAACAATCCAAGATTAGGGTTAGGGTTAGGGTTAGGGTTAGGGTTAGGGTTAGGGTTAGGGTTAGGGTTAGGGTTAGGGTTAGGGTTAGGGTTAGGATGAATGAACACTACAAGAACAATCCAAGAATAGGGTTAGGGTTAGGGTTAGGGTTAGGGTTAGGGTTAGGGTTAGGGTTAGGATGAATGAACACCGCAAGAACAATCCAAGATTAGGGTTAGGGTTAGGGTTAGGGTTTGGGTTAGGGTTAGGGTTAGGGTTAGGGTTAGGGTTAGGGTTAGGGTGAATGAACACCGGAAGAACAATCCAAGGTTAGGGTTAGGGTTAGGGTTAGGGTTAGGGTTAGGGTGAATGAACACCGCAAGAACAATCCAAGAATAGGGTTAGGGTTGGGGTTAGGGCTAGGGTTAGGGTTAGGATTAGGGTTAGGGTTAGGGTTAGGGTTAGGGTTAGGGTTAGGATGAATGAACACCGCAAGAACAATCCAAGATAAGGGTTAGTGTTAGTGTTAGGGTTAGGGTTGGGTTAGGATGAATGAACACTACAAGAACAATCCAAGGTTAGGGTTAGGGTTAGGGTTAGGGTTAGGGTTAGGGTTAGGGTTAGGGTTAGGGTTAGGGTGATTGAACACCGCAAGAACAATCCAAGATTAGGGTTAGGGTTAGGGTTAGGGTTAGGGTTAGGGTTAGGGTTAGGGTTAGGGTTAGGGTTAGGGTTAGGGTTAGGGTTAGGGTTAGGGTTAGGGTTGGGGTTAGGGTTAGGGTTAGGGTTAGGGTTAGGATGAATGAACACCACAAGAACAATCCAAGATAAGGGTTAGGGTTAGGGTTAGGGTTAGGATGAATGAACACTACAAGAACAATCCAAGATTAGGGTTAGGGTCAGGGTTAGGGTTAGGGTTAGGGTTAGGGTTAGGGTGAATGAACACCGCAAGAACAATCCAAGATTAGGGTTAGGGTTAGGATTAGGGTTAGGGTTAGGGTTAGGGTTAGGGTTAGGATGAATGAACACCGCAAGAACAATCCAAGATTAGGGTTAGGGTTAGGGTTAGGGTTAGGGTTAGGGTTAGGGTTAGGGTTAGGGTTAGGGTTAGGGTTAGGGTTAGGGTTAGGGTTAGGGTTAGGGTTAGGGTGAATGAACACCGCAAGAATAATCCAAGAATAGGGTTAGTGTTAGGGTTAGTGTTAGGGTTAGGGTTAGGGTTAGGGTTAGGGTTAGGGTTAGGATTAGGGTTAGGGTTAGGGTTAGGGTAAGGGTTAGGGTTAGGGTTAGGGTTAGGGTGAATGAACACCGCAAGAACAATCCAAGAATAGGGTTAGGGTTAGGGTTAGGGTTAGGGTTAGGGTTAGGGTTAGGGTTAGGGTTAGGGTTAGGATTAGGGTTAGGGTTAGGGTTAGGATGAATGAACACCGCAAGAACAATCCAAGATTAGGGTTAGGGTTAGGGTTAGGGTTAGGGTTAGGGTTAGGGTTAGGGTTAGGGTTAGGGTTAGGGTTAGGGTTAGGATGAATGAACACTATAAGAACAATCCAAGATTAGGGTTAGGGTTAGGGTTAGGGTTAGGGTTAGGGTTAGGGTTAGGGTTAGGGTTAGGGTTAGGATGAATGAACACCGCAAGAACAATCCAAGATTAGGGTTAGGGCTAGGGTTAGGGTTAGGGTTAGGGTTAGGGTTAGGGTTAGGGTTAGGGTTAGGGTTAGGGTTAGGATGAATGAACACTATAAGAACAATCCAAGATTAGGGTTAGGGTTAGGGTTAGGGTTAGGGTTAGGGTTAGGGTTAGGGTTAGGGTTAGGGTTAGGGTGAATGAACACCGCAAGAACAATCCAAGATTAGGGTTAGGGTTAGGGTTAGGGTTAGGGTTAGGGTTAGGGTTAGGGTGAATGAACACCGCAAGAACAATCCAAGAATAGGGTTAGGGTTAGGGTTAGGGTTAGGGTTAGGGTTAGGGTTAGGGTTAGGGTTGGGGTTAGGGTTAGGGTTAGGGTTAGGGTTAGGGTTAGGATGAATGAACACCACAAGAACAATCCAAGATTAGGGTTAGGGTTAGGGTTAGGGTTAGGGTTAGGGTTAGGGTTAGGGTTAGGGTTAGGGTTAGGGTTAGGGTTAGGGTTTGGGTGAATGAACACCGCAAGAACAATCCAAGAATAGGGTTAGGGTTAGGGTTAGGGTTAGGGTTAGGGTTAGGGTGAATGAACACCGCAAGAACAATCCAAGATTAGGGTTAGGGTTAGGGTTAGGGTTAGGGTTAGGGTTAGGGTTAGGGTTAGGGTTAGGGTTAGGGTTAGGGTTAGGGTTAGGATGAATGAACACTACAAGAACAATCCAAGATTAGGGTTAGGGTTAGGGTTAGGGTTAGGGTTAGGGTTAGGGTTAGGATGAATGAACACCGCAAGAACAATCCAAGATTAGGGTTAGGGTTAGGGTTAGGGTTAGGGTTAGGGTAAGGGTTAGGGTGAATGAACACCGCAAGAACAATCCAAGAATAGGGTTAGGGTTAGGGTTAGGGTTAGGGTTAGGGTTAGGGTTAGAGTGAATGAACACCGGAAGAACAATCCAAGAATAGGGTTAGGGTTAGGGTTAGGGTTCGGGTTCGGGTTCGGGTTCGGGTTCGGGTTAGGGTTAGGGTTAGGGTTAGGGTTAGGGTTAGGGTTAGGGTTAGGGTTAGGGTTAGGGTTAGGTTTAGGATGAATGAACACCGCAAGAACAATCCAAGATTAGGGTTAGGGTTAGTGTTAGGGTTAGGATGAATGAACACTACAAGAACAATCCAAGATTAGGGTTAGGGTCAGGGTTAGGGTTAGGGTTAGGGTTAGGGTGAATGAACACCGCAAGAACAATCCAAGATTAGGGTTAGGGTTAGGGTTAGGGTTAGGGTTAGGGTTAGGGTTAGGGTTAGGGTTAGGGT
>NW_028113098.1:182500-185000 GCF_964234715.1 Podarcis melisellensis | reverse complement strand
GGTTAGGGTTAGGGTTAGGGTTAGGGTGAATGAACGCCGCAAGAACAATCCAAGCTTAGGGTTAGGGTTAGGGTTAGGGTTAGGGTTAGGGTTAGGGTTAGGGTGAGGGTGAGGGTGAGGGTTAGGGTTAGGGTTAGGGTTAGGGTTAGGGTTAGGGTTAGGGTGAATGAACAACGCAAGAACAATCCAAGATTAGGGTTAGGGTTAGGGTTAGGGTTAGGGTTAGGGTGAATGAACGCCGCAAGAACAATCCAAGCTTAGGGTTAGGGTTAGGGTTAGGGTTAGGGTTAGGGTTAGGGTTAGGGTTAGGGTTAGGGTTAGGGTTAGGGTGAATGAACGCCGCAAGAACAATCCAAGATTAGGGTTAGGGTTAGGGTTAGGGTTAGGGTTAGGGTTAGGGTTAGGATGAATGAACACCGCAAGAACAATCCAAGATTAGGGTTCGGGTTCGGGTTAGGGTTAGGGTTAGGGTTAGGGTGAATGAACACCGCAAGAACAATCCAAGAATATGGTTAGGGTTAGGGTTAGGGTTAGGGTTAGGGTTAGGGTGAATGAACACCGCAAGAACAATCCAAGATTAGGGTTAGGGTTAGGGTTAGGGTTAGGGTTAGGGTTAGGGTTAGGGTTAGGGTTAGGGTTAGGGTTAGGGTTAGGGTTAGGATGAATGAACACTACAAGAACAATCCAAGATTAGGGTTAGGGTTAGGGTTAGGGTTAGGGTTAGGGTGAATGAACACCGCAAGAACAATCCAAGATTAGGGTTAGGGTTAGGGTTAGGGTTAGGGTTAGGGTTAGGGTTAGGGTTAGGGTTAGGGTAAGGGTTAGGGTTAGGATGAATGAACACCACAAGAACAATCCAAGATTAGGGTTAGGGTTAGGGTTAGGGTTAGGGTTAGGGTTAGGGTTAGGGTTAGGGTTAGGGTTAGGGTTAGGGTTAGGGTTAGGGTGAATGAACACCGCAAGAACAATCCAAGAATAGGGTTAGGGTTAGGGTTAGGGTTAGGGTTAGGGTTAGGGTTAGGGTTAGGGTTAGGGTAGGGTTAGGGTTAGGGTTAGGGTTAGGGTTAGGGTTAGGATGAATGAACACCACAAGAGCAATCCAAGACTAGGGTTAGGGTTGGGTTAGGGTTAGGGTTAGGGTTAGGGTTAGGGTTAGGGTTAGGGTTAGGGTTAGGGTTGGGGTTAGGGTTAGGGTTAGGGTTAGGGTTAGCGTTCGAGTTAGGGTTAGGGTTAGGTTTAGGATGAATGAACACCGCAAGAACAATCCAAGATTAGGGTTAGGGTTAGGGTTAGGGTTAGGGTTAGGGTTAGGGTTAGGGTGAATGAACACCGCAAGAACAATCCAAGAATAGGGTTAGGGTTAGGGTTAGGGTTAGGATTAGGGTTAGGGTTAGGGTTAGGGTTAGGGTTAGGGTTAGGGTTAGGGTGAATGAACACCGCAAGAACAATCCAAGAATAGGGTTAGGGTTAGGGTTAGGGTTAGGGTTAGGGTTAGGGTAGGGTTAGGGTTAGGGTTAGGGTTAGGGTTAGGGTTAGGGTTAGGGTTAGGGTTAGGGTTAGGGTTAGGGTTAGGGTTAGGATGAATGAACACCACAAGAACAATCCAAGATTAGGGTTAGGGTTGGGTTAGGGTTAGGGTTAGGGTTAGGGTTAGGGTTAGGGTTAGGGTTAGGGTTGGGGTTAGGGTTAGGGTTAGGGTTAGGGTTAGCGTTCGAGTTAGGGTTAGGGTTAGGTTTAGGATGAATGAACACCGCAAGAACAATCCAAGATTAGGGTTAGGGTTAGGGTTAGGGTTAGGGTTAGGGTTAGGGTTAGGGTTAGGGTTAGGGTTAGGGTGAATGAACGCCGCAAGAACAATCCAAGCTTAGGGTTAGGGTTAGGGTTAGGGTTAGGGTTAGGGTTAGGGTTAGGGTGAGGGTGAGGGTGAGGGTTAGGGTTAGGGTTAGGGTTAGGGTGAATGAACGCCGCAAGAACAATCCAAGCTTAGGGTTAGGGTTAGGGTTAGGGTTAGGGTTAGGGTTAGGGTTAGGGTTAGGGTTAGGGTTAGGGTTAGGGTTAGGGTGAGGGTGAGGGTTAGGGTTAGGGTTAGGGTGAATGAACACCGCAAGAACAATCCAAGATTAGGGTTAGGGTTAGGGTTAGGGTTAGGGTTAGGGTTAGGGTTAGGGTTAGGGTTAGGATGAATGAACACCGCAAGAACAATCCAAGATTAGGTTTCGGGTTAGGGTTCGGGTTAGGGTTAGGGTTAGGGTTAGGGTGAATGAACACCGCAAGAACAATCCAAGAATAGGGTTAGGGTTAGGGTTAGGGTTAGGGTTAGGGTTAGGGTTAGGGTTAGGGTTAGGGTGAATGAACACCGCAAGAACAATCCAAGAATAGGGTTAGGGTTAGGGTTAGGGTTAGGGTTAGGGTTAGGGTTAGGGTTAGGGTTAGGGTTAGGGTTAGGATTAGGGTTAGGGTTAGGGTTAGGGTGAATGAACACCGCAAGAACAATCCAAGA
>NW_028113098.1:172500-175000 GCF_964234715.1 Podarcis melisellensis | reverse complement strand
GTTAAGGTTAGGGTTAGGGTTAGGGTTAGGGTTAGGATTAGGGTTAGGGTTAGGGTTAGGGTTAGGGTTAGGGTTAGGGTGAATGAACACCGCCAGAACAATGCAAGAATAGGGTTAGGGTTAGGGTTAGGGTTAGGATGAATGAACACCGCAAGAACAATCCAAGATTAGGGTTAGGGTTAGGGTTAGGGTTAGGGTTAGGGTTAGGGTTAGGGTTAGGGTTAGGGTTAGGGTTAGGGTTAGGGTTAGGATGAATGAACACTACAAGAACAATCCAAGATTAGGGTTAGGGTTAGGGTTAGGGTTAGGGTGAATGAACACCGCAAGAACAATCCAAGATTAGGGTTAGGGTTAGGGTTAGGGTTAGGGTTAGGGTTAGGGTTAGGGTTAGGGTTAGGGTTAGGGTTAGGGTTAGGGTTAGGGTTAGGGTTAGGGTTAGGATGAATGAACACCACAAGAACAATCCAAGATTAGGGTTAGGGTTAGGGTTAGGGTTAGGGTTAGGGTTAGGGTTAGGGTTAGGGTTAGGGTTAGGGTTAGGGTTAGGGTGAATGAACACCGCAAGAACAATCCAAGAATAGGGTTAGGGTTAGGGTTAGGGTTAGGGTTAGGGTTAGGGTTAGGGTTAGTGTTAGGGTTAGGGTTAGGATGAATGAACACTACAAGAACAATCCAAGGTTAGGGTTAGGGTTAGGGTTAGGGTTAGGGTTAGGGTTAGGGTTAGGGTTAGGGTGAATGAACACCGCAAGAACAATCCAAGAATAGGGTTAGGGTTAGGGTTAGGGTAAGGGTTAGGGTTAGGGTTAGGGTAGGGTTAGGGTTAGGGTTAGGGTTAGGGTTAGGGTTAGGGTTAGGGTTAGGGTTAGGGTTAGGGTTAGAGTTAGGATGAATGAACACCACAAGAACAATCCAAGATTAGGGTTAGGGTTAGGGTTAGGGTTAGGGTTAGGGTTGGGGTTGGGGTTAGGGTTAGGGTTAGGGTTAGGGTTAGGGTTAGCGTTCGAGTTAGGGTTAGGGTTAGGGTTAGGTTTAGGATGAATGAACACCGCAAGAACAATCCAAGATTAGGGTTAGGGTTAGGGTTAGGGTTAGGGTTAGGGTTAGGGTTAGGGTTAGGGTTAGGGTGAATGAACGCCGCAAGAACAATCCAAGCTTAGGGTTAGGGTTAGGGTTAGGGTTAGGGTTAGGGTTAGGGTTAGGGTTAGGGTGAGGGTGAGGGTTAGGGTTAGGGTTAGGGTTAGGGTTAGGGTTAGGGTTAGGGTGAATGAACAACGCAAGAACAATCCAAGATTAGGGTTAGGGTTAGGGTTAGGGTTAGGGTTAGGGTTAGGGTTAGGGTTAGGGTGAATGAACGCCGCAAGAACAATCCAAGCTTAGGGTTAGGGTTAGGGTTAGGGTTAGGGTTAGGGTTAGGGTTAGGGTTAGGGTTAGGGTGAGGGTGAGGGTTAGGGTTAGGGTTAGGGTGAATGAACACCGCAAGAACAATCCAAGATTAGGGTTAGGGTTAGGGTTAGGGTTAGGGTTAGGGTTAGGGTTAGGGTTAGGATGAATGAACACCGCAAGAACAATCCAAGATTAGGGTTCGGGTTAGGGTTCGGGTTAGGGTTAGGGTGAATGAACACCGCCAGAACAATCCAAGAATAGGGTTAAGGTTAGGGTTAGGGTTAGGGTTAGGGTTAGGATTAGGGTTAGGGTTAGGGTTAGGGTTAGGGTTAGGGTGAATGAACACCGCAAGAACAATGCAAGAATAGGGTTAGGGTTAGGGTTAGGGTTAGGATGAATGAACACCGCAAGAACAATCCAAGATTAGGGTTAGGGTTAGGGTTAGGGTTAGGGTTAGGGTTAGGGTTAGGGTTAGGGTTAGGGTTAGGGTTAGGGTTAGGGTTAGGGTTAGGGTTAGGGTTAGGATGAATGAACACTACAAGAACAATCCAAGATTAGGGTTAGGGTTAGGGTTAGGGTTAGGGTGAATGAACACCGCAAGAACAATCCAAGATTAGGGTTAGGGTTAGGGTTAGGGTTAGGGTTAGGGTTAGGGTTAGGGTTAGGGTTAGGGTTAGGGTTAGGGTTAGGGTTAGGGTTAGGGTTAGGGTTAGGGTTAGGGTTAGGATGAATGAACACCACAAGAACAATCCAAGATTAGGGTTAGGGTTAGGGTTAGGGTTAGGGTTAGGGTTAGGGTTAGGGTTAGGGTTAGGGTGAATGAACACCGCAAGAACAATCCAAGAATAGGGTTAGGGTTAGGGTTAGGGTTAGGGTTAGGGTTAGTGTTAGGGTTAGGGTTAGGATTAGGGTTAGGGTTAGGGTTAGGGTTAGGGTGAATGAACACCGCAAGAACAATCCAAGAATAGGGTTAGGGTTAGGGTTAGGGTTAGGGTTAGGGTTAGGGTTAGGGTTAGGGTTAGGGTAGGGGTAGGGTTAGGGTTAGAGTTAGGGTTAGGGTTAGGGTTAGGGTTAGGGTTAGGGTTAGGGTTAGGGTTAGGATGAATGAACACCACAA
>NW_028113098.1:157500-160000 GCF_964234715.1 Podarcis melisellensis | reverse complement strand
GTGTTAGTGTTAGGGTTAGGGTTAGGGTTAGGGTTAGGGTTAGGGTTAGAGTTAGGGTTAGGGTTAGGTTTAGGATGAATGAACACCGCAAGAACAATCCAAGATTAGGGTTAGGGTTAGAGTTAGGGTTAGGGTTAGTGTTAGGGTTAGGGTTAGGGTTAGGGTGAGGGTTAGGGTTAGGGTTAGGGTTAGGGTTAGGGTTAGGGTTAGGGTTAGGATGAATGAACACTACAAGAACAATCCAAGATTAGGGTTAGGGTTAGGGTTAGGGTTAGGGTGAATGAACACCGCAAGAACAATCCAAGATTAGGGTTAGGGTTACGGTTAGGGTTGGGGTTAGGGTTAGGGTTAGGGTTAGGGTTAGGGTTAGGGTTAGGGTTAGGGTTAGGGTTAGGGTTAGGGTTAGGGTTAGGGTTAGGGTTAGGGTTAGGGTTAGGGTTAGGGTTAGGATGAATGAACACTGCAAGAACAATCCAAGATTCTGGTTAGGGTTAGGGTTAGGGTTAGGGTTAGGGTTAGGGTTAGGGTTAGGGTTAGGGTTAGGATGAATGAACACTACAAGAACAATCCAAGATTAGGGTTAGGGTTAGGGTTAGGGTTAGGGTTAGGGTTAGGGTTAGGGTTAGGGTTAGGGTTAGGGTTAGGGTTAGGGTTAGGGTTAGGGTTAGGGTTAGGGTTAGGATTAGGGTTAGGGTTAGGGTTAGGGTGAATGAACACCGCAAGAACAATCCAAGTATAGGGATAGGGTTAGGGCTAGGGTTAGGGTTAGGGTTAGGGTTAGGGTGAATGAACACCGCAAGAACAATCCAAGAATAGGGTTAGGGTTAGGGTTAGGGTTAGGGTTAGGGTTAGGGTTAGGGTTAGGGTTAGGGTTAGGGTTAGGGTTAGGGTTAGAGTGAATGAACACTGCAAGAACAATCCAAGAATAGGGTTAGGGTTAGGGTTAGGGTTAGGGTTAGGGTTAGGGTTAGGGTTAGGGTTAGGGTTAGGGTTAGGGTTAGGGTTAGGGTTAGAGTTAGGGTTAGGGTTAGAGTGAATGAACCCCGGAAGAACAATCCAAGAATAGGGTTAGGGTTAGGGTTAGGGTTAGGGTTAGGGTTAGGGTTAGGGTTAGGGTTAGGGTGAATGAACACTGCAAGAACAATCCAAGAATAGGGTTAGGGTTAGGGTTAGGGTTAGGGTTAGGGTTAGGGTTAGGGTTAGGGTTAGGGTTAGGGTTAGGGTTAGGGTTAGGGTTAGGGTTAGGGTTAGGGTGAATGAACACCGCAAGAACAATCCAAGATTAGGGTTAGGGTTAGGGTTAGGGTTGGGGTTAGGGTTAGGGTTAGGGTTAGGGTTAGGGTTAGGGTTAGGGTTAGGATGAATGAACACCGCAAGAAAAATCCAAGATAAGGGTTAGTGTTAGTGTTAGTGTTAGGGTTAGGGTTAGGGTTAGGGTTAGGGTTAGGGTTAGGGTTAGGCTTAGGCTTAGGTTTAGGATGAATGAACACCGCAAGAACAATCCAAGATTCTGGTTAGGATTAGGGTTAGGGTTAGGGTTAGGGTTAGGATGAATGAACACTACAAGAACAATCCAAGATTAGGGTTAGGGTTAGGGTTAGGGTTAGGGTTAGGGTTAGGATTAGGGTTAGGGTTAGGGTTAGGGTTAGGGTGAATGAACACCGCAAGAACAATCCAAGAATAGGGATAGGGTTAGGGTTAGGGTTAGGGTTAGGGTTAGGGTTAGGGTTAGGGTGAATGAACACCGCAAGAACAATCCAAGAATAGGGTTAGGGTTAGGGTTAGGGTTAGGGTTAGGGTTAGGGTTAGGGTTAGGGTTAGGGTTAGGGTTAGGGTTAGGGTTAGGGTTAGAGTGAATGAACACTGCAAGAACAATCCAAGAATAGGGTTAGGGTTAGGGTTAGGGTTAGGGTTAGGGTTAGGGTTAGGGTTAGGGTTAGGGTTAGGGTTAGAGTTAGGGTTAGGGTTAGAGTGAATGAACCCCGGAAGAACAATCCAAGAATAGGGTTAGGGTTAGGGTTAGGGTTAGGGTTAGGGTTAGGGTTAGGGTTAGGGTTAGAGTGAATGAACACTGCAAGAACAATCCAAGAATAGGGTTAGGGTTAGGGTTAGGGTTAGGGTTAGGGTTAGGGTTAGGGTTAGGGTTAGGGTTAGGATGAATGAACACTACAAGAACAATCCAAGATTAGGGTTAGGGTTAGGGTTAGGGTTAGGGTTAGGGTTAGGGTGAATGAACACCGCAAGAACAATCCAAGGTTAGGGTTAGGGTTAGGGTTAGGGTTAGGGTTAGGGTTAGGGTTAGGGTTAGGGTTAGGGTTAGGGTTAGGGTTAGGGTGAATGAACACCGCAAGAACAATCCAAGAATAGGGTTAGGGTTAGGGTTAGGGTTAGGGTTAGGGTTAGGGTTAGGGTTAGGGTTAGGGTTAGGATGAATGAACACTACAAGAACAATCCAAGATTAGGGTTAGGGTTAGGGTTAGGGTTAGGGTGAATGAACACC
>NW_028113098.1:140000-142500 GCF_964234715.1 Podarcis melisellensis | reverse complement strand
TTAGGGTTAGGGTTAGGGTTAGGGTTAGGGTTAGGGTTAGGGTTAGGGTTAGGGTTAGGGTTAGGGTTAGGGTTAGGGTTAGGTTTAGGATGAATGAACACCGCAAGAACAATCCAAGATTAGGGTTAGGGTTAGGGTTAGGGTTAGGGTTAGGATGAATGAACACCGCAAGAACAATCCAAGATTAGGGTTAGGGTTAGGGTTAGGGTTAGGTTTAGAGTTAGGGTTAGGGTTAGGGTTAGGGTTAGGGTTAGGGTTAGGGTTAGGGTTAGGGTTAGGGTTAGGGTTAGGGTTAGGGTTAGGGTTAGGGTTAGGGTTAGGGTTAGGGTGAATGAACACCGCAAGAACAATCCAAGAATAGGGTTAGGGTTAGGGTTAGGGTTAGGGTTAGGGTTAGGGTTAGGGTTAGGGTTAGGGTTAGGGTTAGGGGTAGGGTTAGGGTTAGGGTTAGGGTTAGGGTTAGGGTTAGGATGAATGAACACCGCAAGAACAATCCAAGATAAGGGTTAGTGTTAGTGTTAGTGTTAGGGTTAGGGTTAGGGTTAGGGTTAGGGTTAGGGTTAGGGTTAGGGTTAGAGTTAGAGTTAGGGTTAGGGTTAGGGTTAGGGTTAGGGTTAGGATGTATGAACACCGCAAGAACAATCCAAGATTAGGGTTAGGGTTAGGGTTAGGGTTAGGGTTAGGGTTAGGGTTAGGGTTAGGGTTAGGGTTAGGGTTAGGGTTAGGGTTAGGGTTAGGGGTAGGGTTAGGGTTAGGGTTAGGGTTAGGGTTAGGGTTAGGATGAATGAACACCGCAAGAACAATCCAAGATAAGGGTTAGTGTTAGTGTTAGTGTTAGGGTTAGGGTTAGGGTTAGGGTTAGGGTTAGGGTTAGGGTTAGAGTTAGAGTTAGGGTTAGGGTTAGGGTTAGGGTTAGGGTTAGGATGTATGAACACCGCAAGAACAATCCAAGATTAGGGTTAGGGTTAGGGTTAGGGTTAGGGTTAGGGTTAGGGTTAGGGTAAGGGTTAGGATGAATGAACACTACAAGAACAATCCAAGATAAGGGTTAGGGTTAGGGTTAGGGTTAGGGTTAGAGTTAGGGTTAGGGTTAGGGTTAGGGTTAGGGTTAGGGTTAGGGTTAGGGTTAGGGTTAGGGTTAGGGTAAGGGTAAGGGTTAGGGTGAATGAACACCGCAAGAACAATCCAAGAATAGGGTTAGGGTTAGGGTTAGGGTTAGGGTTAGGGTTAGGGTTAGGGTTAGGGTTAGGGTTAGGGTTAGAGTGAATGAACACCGGAAGAACAATCCAAGAATAGGGTTAGGGTTAGGGTTAGGGTTAGGGTTAGGGTTAGGGTTAGGGTTAGGGTTAGGATGAATGAACACTACAAGAACAATCCAAGATTAGGGTTAGGGTTAGGGTTAGGGTTAGGGTTAGGGTTAGGGTTAGGGTTAGGGTTAGGGTTAGGGTTAGGGTTAGGGTTAGGGTGAATGAACACCGCAAGAACAATCCAAGATTAGGGTTAGGGTTAGGATTAGGGTTAGGGTTAGGGTTAGGGTTAGGGTTAGGGTTAGGATGAATGAACACCGCATGAACAATCCAAGATTAGGGTTAGGGTTAGGGTTAGGGTTAGGGTTAGGGTTAGGGTTAGGGTTAGGGTGAATGAACACCGCAAGAACAATCCAAGAATAGGGTTAGGTTTAGGGTTAGGGTTAGGGTTAGGGTTAGGGTTAGGGTTAGGGTTAGGGTTAGGGTTAGGATGAATGAACACCGCAAGAACAATCCAAGATAAGGGTTAGGGTTAGGGTTAGGGTTAGGGTTAGGGTTAGGGTTAGGGTTGGGGTTAGGGTTAGGGTTAGGGTTAGGGTTAGGGTTAGGGTTAGGGTTAGGATGAATGAACACCGCAAGAACAATCCAAGATAAGGGTTAGGGTTAGGGTTAGGGTTAGGGTTAGGGTTAGGGTTAGGGTTAGGGTTAGGGTTAGGGTTAGGATGAATGAACACCGCAAGAACAATCCAAGGTTAGGGTTAGGGTTAGGGTTAGGGTTAGGGTTAGGGTTAGGGTTAGGGTTAGGGTTAGGATGAATGAACACTACAAGAACAATCCAAGATTAGGGTTAGGGTTAGGGTTAGGGTTAGGGTTAGGGTTAGGGTTAGGGTTAGGGTTAGGGTTAGGGTTAGGGTTAGGGTTAGGGTTAGGATGAATGAACACCGCAAGAACAATCCAAGATAAGGGTTAGGGTTAGGGTTAGGGTTAGGGTTAGGTTTAGGATGAATGAACACCGCAAGAACAATCCAAGATTAGGGTTAGGGTTAGGGTTAGGGTTAGGGTTAGGGTTAGGGTTAGGGTTAGGGTTAGGGTGAATGAACACCGCAAGAACAATCCAAGAATAGGGTTAGGGTTAGGGTTAGGGTTAGGGTTAGGGTTAGGGTTAGGGTTAGGATGAATGAACACTACAAGAACAATCCAAGAATAGGGTTAGGGTTAGGGTTAGGGTTAGGGTTAGGGTTAGGGTTAGGATG
>NW_028113098.1:130000-132500 GCF_964234715.1 Podarcis melisellensis | reverse complement strand
AATGAACACCGCAAGCACAATCCAAGATTAGGGTTAGGGTTAGGGTTAGGGTTAGGGTTAGGGTTAGGGTTAGGGTTAGGGTTAGGGTTAGGGTTAGGGTTAGGATGAATGAACACTACAAGAACAATCCAAGATTAGGGTTAGGGTTAGGGTTAGGGTTAGGGTGAATGAACACCGCAAGAACAATCCAAGATTAGGGTTAGGGTTAGGGTTAGGGTTAGGGTTAGGGTTAGGGTTAGGGTTAGGGTTAGGGTTAGGGTTAGGGTAAGGGTTAGGGTTAGGATGAATGAACACCACAAGAACAATCCAAGATAAGGGTTAGGGTTAGGGTTAGGGTTAGGGTTAGGGTTAGGGTTAGGGTTAGGGTTAGGGTGAATGAACACCGCAAGAACAATCCAAGAATAGGGTTAGGGTTAGGGTTAGGGTTAGGATTAGGGTTAGGGTTAGGGTTAGGGTTAGGGTTAGGGTTAGGGTGAATGAACACCGCAAGAACAATCCAAGAATAGGGTTAGGGTTAGGGTTAGGGTTAGGGTTAGGGTTAGGGTTAGGGTAGGGTTAGGGTTAGGGTTAGGGTTAGGGTTAGGGTTAGGGTTAGGGTTAGGGTTAGGGTTAGGGTTAGGGTTAGGGTTAGGGTTAGGATGAATGAACACCACAAGAACAATCCAAGATTAGGGTTAGGGTTAGGGTTAGGGTTAGGGTTAGGGATGGGGTTAGGGTTAGGGTTAGGGTTAGCGTTCGAGTTAGGGTTAGGGTTAGGTTTAGGATGAATGAACACCGCAAGAACAATCCAAGATTAGGGTTAGGGTTAGGTTTAGGGTTAGGGTTAGGGTTAGGGTTAGGGTTAGGGTTAGGGTTAGGGTGAATGAACGCCGCAAGAACAATCCAAGCTTAGGGTTAGGGTTAGGGTTAGGGTTAGGGTTAGGGTTAGGGTTAGGGTTAGGGTGAGTGTTAGGGTTAGGGTTAGGGTTAGGGTTAGGGTGAATGAACAACGCAAGAACAATCCAAGATTAGGGTTAGGGTTAGGGTTAGGGTTAGGGTTAGGGTTAGGGTTAGGGTTAGGGTTAGGGTTAGGGTTAGGGTTAGGGTTAGGGTGAATGAACGCCGCAAGAACAATCCAAGCTTAGGATTAGGGTTAGGGTTAGGGTTAGGGTGAATGAACACCGCAAGAACAATGCAAGAATAGGGTTAGGGTTAGGGTTAGGGTTAGGGTTAGGATGAATGAACACCGCAAGAACAATCCAAGATTAGGGTTAGGGTTAGGGTTAGGGTTAGGGTTAGGGTTAGGGTTAGGGTTAGGGTTAGGGTTAGGGTTAGGATGAATGAACACTACAAGAACAATCCAAGATTAGGGTTAGGGTTAGGGTTAGGGTTAGGGTCAATGAACGCCGCAAGAACAATCCAAGATTAGGGTTAGGGTTAGGGTTAGGGTTAGGGTTAGGGTTAGGGTTAGGGTTAGGGTTAGGGTTAGGGTTAGGGTTAGGGTTAGGGTAAGGGTTAGGGTTAGGGTTAGGATGAATGAACACCACAAGAACAATCCAAGATAAGGGTTAGGGTTAGGGTTAGGGTTAGGGTTAGGGTTAGGGTTAGGGTTAGGGTTAGGGTTAGGATTAGGGTTAGGGTTAGGGTTAGGGTGAATGAACACCGCAAGAACAATGCAAGAATAGGGTTAGGGTTAGGGTTAGGGTTAGGATGAATGAACACCGCAAGAACAATCCAAGATTAGGGTTAGGGTTAGGGTTAGGGTTAGGGTTAGGGTTAGGGTTAGGGTTAGGGTTAGGGTTAGGGTTAGGGTTAGGGTTAGGGTTAGGATGAATGAACACTACAAGAACAATCCAAGATTAGGGTTAGGGTTAGGGTTAGGGTTAGGGTTAGGGTGAATGAACACCGCAAGAACAATCCAAGATTAGGGTTAGGGTTAGGGTTAGGGTTAGGGTTAGGGTTAGGGTTAGGGTAAGGGTTAGGGTTAGGATGAATGAACACCACAAGAACAATCCAAGATAAGGGTTAGGGTTAGGGTTAGGGTTAGGGTTAGGGTTAGGGTTAGGGTTAGGGTTAGGGTTAGGGTGAATGAACACCGCAAGAACAATCCAAGAATAGGGTTAGGGTTAGGGTTAGGGTTAGGATTAGGGTTAGGGTTAGGGTTAGGGTTAGGGTTAGGGTTAGGGTTAGGGTTAGGGTGAATGAACACCGCAAGAACAATCCAAGAATAGGGTTAGGGTTAGGGTTAGGGTTAGGGTTAGGGTTAGGGTTAGGGTAGGGTTAGGGTTAGGGTTAGGGTTAGGGTTAGGGTTAGGGTTAGGGTTAGGGTTAGGGTTAGGGTTAGGGTTAGGGTTAGGATGAATGAACACCACAAGAACAATCCAAGATTAGGGTTAGGGTTAGGGTTAGGGTTAGGGTTAGGGATGGGGTTAGGGTTAGGGTTAGTGTTAGCGTTCGAGTTAGGGTTAGGGTTAGGTTTAGGATGAATGAACACCGCAAGAACAATCCAAGATTAGGGTTA
>NW_028113098.1:110000-122500 GCF_964234715.1 Podarcis melisellensis | reverse complement strand
CAATCCAAGAATAGGGTTAGGGTTAGGGTTAGGGTTAGGGTTAGGATTAGGGTTAGGGTTAGGGTTAGGGTTAGGGTTAGGGTTAGGGTTAGGGTGAATGAACACCGCAAGAACAATGCAAGAATAGGGTTAGGGTTAGGGTTAGGATGAATGAACACCGCAAGAACAATCCAAGATTAGGGTTAGGGTTAGGGTTAGGGTTAGGGTTAGGGTTAGGGTTAGGGTTAGGGTTAGGGTTAGGGTTAGGGTTAGGGTTAGGGTTAGGGTTAGGGTTAGGGTTACGATGAATGAACACTACAAGAACAATCCAAGATTAGGGTTAGGGTTAGGGTTAGGGTTAGGGTGAATGAACACCGCAAGAACAATCCAAGATTAGGGTTAGGGTTAGGGTTAGGGTTAGGGTTAGGGTTAGGGTTAGGGTTAGGGTTAGGGTTAGGGTTAGGGTTAGGGTTAGGGTTAGGATGAATGAACACCACAAGAACAATCCAAGATTAGGGTTAGGGTTAGGGTTAGGGTTAGGGTTAGGGTTAGGGTTAGGGTTAGGGTTAGGGTTAGGGTGAATGAACACCGCAAGAACAATCCAAGAATAGGGTTAGGGTTAGGGTTAGGGTTAGGGTTAGGATTAGGGTTAGGGTTAGGGTTAGGGTTAGGGTTAGGGTGAATGAACACCGCAAGAACAATCCAAGAATAGGGTTAGGGTTAGGGTTAGGGTTAGGGTTAGGGTTAGGGTAGGTTTAGGGTTAGGGTTAGGGTTAGGGTTAGGGTTAGGGTTAGGATGAATGAACACCACAAGAACAATCCAAGATTAGGGTTAGGGTTAGGGTTAGGGTTAGGGTTAGGGTTAGGGTTAGGGTTAGGGTTAGGGTTAGGGTTGGGGTTAGGGTTAGGGTTAGGGTTAGGGTTAGGGTGAATGAACACCGCAAGAACAATCCAAGATTAGGGTTAGGGTTAGGGTTAGGGTTAGGGTTAGGGTTAGGGTTAGGGTTAGGATGAATGAACACCGCAAGAACAATCCAAGATTAGGGTTCGGGTTCGGGTTCGGGTTAGGGTTAGGGTTAGGGTGAATGAACACCGCAAGAACAATCCAAGAATATGGTTAGGGTTAGGGTTAGGGTTAGGGTTAGGGTTAGGGTTAGGATTAGGGTTAGGGTTAGGGTTAGGGTGAATGAACACCGCAAGAACAATGCAAGAATAGGGTTAGGGTTAGGGTTAGGGTTAGGATGAATGAACACCGCAAGAACAATCCAAGATTAGGGTTAGGGTTAGGGTTAGGGTTAGGGTTAGGGTTAGGGTTAGGGTTAGGGTTAGGGTTAGGGTTAGGATGAATGAACAATACAAGAACAATCCAAGATTAGGGTTAGGGTTAGGGTTAGGGTTAGGGTTAGGGTTAGGGTGAATGAACACCGCAAGAACAATCCAAGATTAGGGTTAGGGTTAGGGTTAGGGTTAGGGTTAGGGTTAGGGTAAGGGTTAGGGTTAGGATGAATGAACACCACAAGAACAATCCAAGATTAGGGTTAGGGTTAGGGTTAGGGTTAGGGTTAGGGTTAGGGTTAGGGTTAGGGTTAGGGTTAGGGTGAATGAACACCGCAAGAACAATCCAAGAATAGGGTTAGGGTTAGGGTTAGGGTTAGGGTTAGGGTTAGGGTTAGGATTAGGGTTAGGGTTAGGGTTAGGGTTAGGGTTAGGGTTAGGGTTAGGGTGAATGAACACCGCAAGAACAATCCAAGAATAGGGTTAGGGTTAGGGTTAGGGTTTGGGTTAGGGTTAGGGTTAGGGTTAGGGTTAGGGTTAGGATGAATGAACACCACAAGAACAATCCAAGATTAGGGTTAGGGTTGGGTTAGGGTTAGGGTTAGGGTTAGGGTTAGGGTTAGGGTTAGGGTTGGGGTTAGGGTTAGGGTTAGTGTTAGGGTTAGCGTTCGAGTTAGGGTTAGGGTTAGGTTTAGGATGAATGAACACCGCAAGAACAATCCAAGATTAGGGTTAGGGTTAGGGTTAGGGTTAGGGTTAGGGTTAGGGTTAGGGTGAATGAACGCCGCAAGAACAATCCAAGCTTAGGGTTAGGGTTAGGGTTAGGGTTAGGGTTAGGGTTAGGGTTAGGGTGAGGGTGAGGGTTAGGGTTAGGGTTAGGGTTAGGGTTAGGGTTAGGGTTAGGGTTAGGGTGAATGAACAACGCAAGAACAATCCAAGATTAGGGTTAGTGTCAGAGACTGCCTCCAGGTCCCAGCTCACAGAAGACCAACGCTAGCCAGCGGAACTGTACAAAGTCTTTATTGAAGTTTAGTTCCCATTTTCAAACCCTAGCGTGCATCTCTACGTCTAGACCCTAGACCAGCGAAGCCTCATCTGAGTCTCCGCCCCCTGTACACCAGTTCAACACTCTAGCCTTACTCCACCTTCTGCGTTTCTCCTTCCGCCTCTGGGTCCTACTACCCCCCTGGGTGCCTTCCTTCCTGGACGCTTCGGATGCGGACCCCTCGGACTCCTCCCCCTCTCTTCGGCGGGCTTTGGGACCCGGCTCCCTCTCCGGGCTGCTTATGGCGCCACCCTCTTGTACATTTGAACTTGGCGCGCGCGCGCTGCCCCTGACCTTCCTTTTGACCGTTTCCTCGCTCTCTGATGCAGGCGTGGCTAACCCTGACTCCTGTCCTTCCGCTGACGGAGAGCTGCCTGCTCCCGATGCCTGGGGCTCCTCCCCCCTACTGCTCTCCGGTGGGGAAGCTGGTCCCGATTTCCAGCTGCTGCTCTCTGAGCCCTCTCTGGCCCCTCCCTCCTGGGGTGTTCCCCTTGGCAACCCCCTTGCTCTGATCACGGGAGCCCCTTTCTGTGAATCCTCTGATTCGCTGGAGAGACTTAGAGACCTCGGACGGCTATCATCGCTGACTTCTCCCTCGGATTCCTCTCCCTCGGTCTCTAATTCCTCCCTTCCCTGTCCCTCTGCTCCTGAACCCCTGACATCCATCCCCCCCTCGAAGCCCCCCCTTCCCCCCTCCCCTCCTTCCGGTGTGGGTACTGGGTGCTCCGTCGTAGCGGGGGTGCGTGCAGGATACAGTTCGTCCCCCATGTACTCGTCGACATCTCTCTCCTCTGCTTCCATCTCTCTGTCTCCGTGCTCGAACCCCACGTCTTCCCCCAACACGTCCATGTCCGTCTCGCCCCCCTCCCCCTCTTCGGGTGATCCCAGCCAAGGACCACTCAGCCACTTCCTGCGCCACTGCTCCTCTGGTCGATCGTCCCACCAATAAGAGCTGTCTGAGGCAGACCCCGGTGGCGAACCCACCCGGGAGCTCGGGACTGGGGCCTGTTCTTCGTCCGAGTCGAACCCCTGGAATGTGCTGGCCGAAAGAGTGGTTGTGAAGAGCCAGTCGTCGAAATACTCGGCTGGCATGGGCCTGTGTGGGAAGAGGGCATGAAACTCCTCTTTGAGCAGAGGCTCCTCCAAAGCATAGTCCGGAACCCAGCTGTTCGCAGTGGCCGGGGTACCCTCTCTGGCTAGGAGATATTCTACTCCTTCTTCCCCCCATCTCGAGTCTAAAATCTCTGTGACCTCGTTGATGTGCCCCCTCCTTGGCGACCCCCCCTGTCTGGGCCCTTCTCTGGGCGGGTCCGGTGCTGTGTCTGGCTCCTGAAATCTATGAGGTGCTTTGTAGGGCGTGAGCACTGATCTATGGAACACCGGATGCATCCTGGAACCCTCCGGAAGCGCTAACCGGAAGGCCACTGGATTGACCTGTGCCTGGACTTGGTAAGGTCCTAGCTGCTTATGTCCTAGCTTCTTCTTCGCTAACGATCTGGTCGGCACTGCTTGCGCTGCTAACCAGACCCAGTCTCCCACCTGTATGTCTTCCCCAACTCTTCTGTGTCTGTCTGCCTGCACTTTGTATGCGTGTTTTGCGAGTTCTAACTGCCTCCTGAGCTGTTCGTGGACTTCCTGCAACTCCGACGCTAAGGCTTCCGCTGCCTGTGGCTCCCCCTCCCCCACTCTCTCTAAACTCGGGAAGGTTCTGGGATGCCTCCCGTTGTTGGCAAAGAACGGCGTCACCCCCGTCGACACGTGCTTCGTATTGTTGTAAGCGAACTCAGCGAGTGGCAGGTAGTCCACCCATGTCGTGGGCTGCTGATTGGCGTAGCATCTCAGGTACTGCTGCATGATGGCGTTGACCCTCTCCGCTTGTCCGTTGGTCTGTGGGTGTCTCGCCGACGCCAAATTGACTTTGACGTTCAGAATGCCCATCAGCTTCTGCCAGAAGTTCGAGATGAACTGTCGCCCCCGGTCGGAGAGAATAGATCGTGGCAGACCGTGAACCTTGAACACGTGGTCAATGAACAGTTTGGCGGTCTGCTCTGCCGTGGCTACCTTCGCACACGGAATGAAGTGTGCCATTTTAGTAAACATGTCCACCACCACTAGCACTGCTGTCTTTCCCCTCGAACTGGGCAGATCCGTGACGAAGTCCAGGGCCACCCTCTCCCACGGTTCAGCCGGTGTTTGCAGCGGTTCCAGCAATCCCGCCGGCGGTTTGTGAACTGACTTGGCCCTTTGGCAGGTGTCACATCTCGCGACGTAATCCGCGACTTCCCCCCGCATCTTGGGCCACCAAAAGTCTCTGGCTACTAGTTCGACAGTCTTTTCTTTGCCAAAGTGCCCGGCTGTGGGAGCGTCGTGTAGCTGCTGCAGAACCCTTGCGCGGAGGTCGTCTCCCGGCACGTAGAGTGCTCCCTTGTGGAGGAGCAACCCATCGCGTATCTGGAACTCGTCGGCCCTCGCTGTGCCCCTGTGCACCTCCTCCATCCTGGCCTGTGCGAAGGGGTCTTCCCGCAGCGCTCGACGGACGGCCTCCAGGTCCACGGTTGCCGACGCGCATGCCCACGCTTCCGGTGCGAAAATGTGCTTGGCCGCCGGCGGTGCCGCCTCCTCCAGGTATTGCGGCTTTCTGGACAAAGCATCCGCCATCACGTTGTTGTCGCCCGGAATGTACTCTATCTTAAAGTCGAAGTCCGCGAAGAACTCCGCCCATCTAATGTGTCGCTGGTTGAGGAACCTAGCCGTGCGCCAGTACTCCAGATTCTTGTGGTCCGTGTGGACCTGCACTGTGTGTCTGGCTCCGATAAGGAAGTGCCGCCATGCCTTGAACGCTGCATGGATGGCTAGCAACTCCCTGTCCCAGATGGTATAATTCTGCTCCGACTTGCTGAGCTTCCTCGAGTAGAAGGCGCACGGCCTCCAGTCCCCCTGCTGGTCTTGTTGCAACAGGACAGCTCCCACGGCTCTGTCTGAGGCGTCTGTCTCCACCCTCATGGGTCTGCTGGGATTCACATGCAGCAGCTGCTCCTCTGACGCGAAGAGCCGCTTGAGTCTCTGAAAGGACTGCTCCGCTTGCTCCGTCCAGATGAATTTCTTCTTCTTGGAGCTGAGCGTGTCGGTGATGGCCGCTGTCTGCATGGCAAATCCCTTGATGAACTTGCGGTAAAAGTTGGCAAAGCCGACAAACCGCTGGACTTCCTTCCGATTGCGTGGGCTTTTCCAGTCCAAAACTGCGCTAACCTTGGCGCTGTCCATGGCGAGCCCCTTGTCTGACAGCTTGTAGCCCAGGAAATCCACCTCCGTCACGTCGAACTGGCACTTCTCCAGCTTGGCGTACAGCCTGTGCTCCTTCAGTCTCTGCAGAACTTCCCTGACATCCCTCTCGTGCGCCTCGCGCGATTCTGAAAAAATCAGGATGTCGTCCAGGAAGCATACGCACTTCTTGTAAAGGAGCCCCGCCAGCACATGATGCATAAAGGCTTGGAAAGTGTGAGAGCCATTTTGCAATCCGAAGGGCATAACTCTGTATTCGTAGGTGCCCAGTGGCGTGAACATGGCCGTCTTCCACTCGTCGCCCTCGCGCATGCGAATCAGGTTGTACGCCCCACGTAGATCCAACTTGGTGAAAACGCGTCCTTTCCGCACCGTCGCGAGCAGGTCGTCTATCTTGGGCATGGGGAAAGCTGAGGGCTTGGTTTTCGAGTTTAAGATCCTGAAATCCACCACCAGCCTCCGTTGGGGCGTGTCCCGCTTCTTCACAAAGAATACTGGACTGCCTCCCACCGCTTTCGACTCCCGGATGAACCCACGCTGCAAATTGTGATCTATGAACTCCCTGAGTTCCTGCAGTTCATCCTCAGACATGGAGTACAGTTTCCCCGTTGGCAGCGTCGCCCCCGGCAGGAGGTCAATCTTGCAATCATAGGGTCTGTGAGGAGGTAGCTTGTCCGCCTCCTTCTCGCAGAAAACCTCCAAAAACTCCGCATACTTGTGGGGTACTGCTTGCAGCGTGCCCAACTGTAACTGCGGGTCCTCCTCTTCCTCCTCTGGGCTGGGTATGATGCAGTGTTCTGCACAGTAGGAGGATCCAAACGTTAGTTGGCGCTGGTACCAAGCCAACGCTGGGCTGTGCCTGTGCAGCCAACTCATGCCTAATACTACAGGCGTGTCTGACAGTTGGGTGACATTGAAGCTGATAACCTCCCGGTGATTCCCAATTTGCATCACCATCGGCGGCGTCTGCTGCACCACCTGCCCCCCTAGCAGTTCCCTGCCATCCACCGTGACAACCTTCAGGGGCAGCGTGGCTGGCAGTAAAGCTATGTTGTGTCGTTGAATGAACTCCAGTCCTATAAAGTCTGCATTACTGCCAGAGTCAATTGTGATAGGCACTTCTAAGGTGAGTCCATTGGGCAGCTGGAGCGATGCGGTGAGCTGCACCACTGGTTTGGGCGGGAGGGGGTCTGTGGGCTGCAAAATCTCCGGGGACTTCTTCACTGACTTGTCTGGCTGGGCCCCAGTGCCTCCTATTCCAGCCAGACTTCGTCGTTTCCCTGCTGTGGTTCTCTCTGCTGAGTTGTTTCCAATACTGTCACTGAGGCTGCAGTTTGCTTGCGGAGCCTCTGGGGACACTCTTTCGCCAGATGCTCCTCACTCTCACATATATAGCACTTCCTGTTCCTTCTAGGCAGCTTCGGTTTTACTGCTCCCGGTGTTAAGGCTCTATTAGCTGAGAGAGCCCTAGCACCTCCAATCTCCATCTGCTCTTCGCCCCCCTCCCTGTGGAGGCGTGGACTGCGCACGCGCTGTCTCTCTAGACAAGAGGGGGGGCACCCTCCCTGGTGTGCGTCCCCAACGTCCTTCTTCTTTGCTCCATGGCCGTTCTTCCTGCCTCACCCCAATCGACAGCGCTCTTTCCACCACTTGCTGAGTGGTTGTGGGTCTCTCTTCCCGTGACATCTCATCTTTGATCTGTGGGC
This sequence comes from Podarcis melisellensis, assembly GCF_964234715.1. Lineage (NCBI taxonomy): Eukaryota > Metazoa > Chordata > Lepidosauria > Squamata > Lacertidae > Podarcis > Podarcis melisellensis. The sequence goes on along the minus strand of NW_028113098.1, from coordinate 115,213 downwards.
TCAATCCCTCCAAAAAAAGGTCTCTAACTGGCGGAGAATCCTTATCCCAATTCAGCGCGTTGACCAATGCAAAAAACCTGGAATGATACTGCCTGACGCTGGCTTTCCCTTGTCTTAGCCCAAATATGTCCTTTCTGGCAATATCAATGTCTATGTTTGATAAGAAACAGGAATCCATCGCCTTAATGAATGCATCTGCGCTTTGGAGCGCTGGATCCTTGTCCCTCCACAGATTTCGCAGCCATGCTTTCGCGTCCCCATGCAAATGGGACAGGATGAACCCCACTTTCTCTTGCTCATCTCTAAAGTCTCTCTCCAACAGCTGCAGCGCAAACAGCACGTCTGCTCGGAAATTGGGGTACTGCTGCAAATTCCCATCAAAATGAGATACAATGCTGGCTCCTCTTTTCCCCAACCCAATCCCCTCGGATCTGGGTCCCGGTAGCCCCTGCTTCGCAAGCCCCTCTAACCTGGCTTGAAGATCTCTGCAGGCAGCCGCCGCTTCTTCCTCTCTCTTCCTGGATGCGATTATTTCAGCGCTGAGTTGTGTCACCGCTTCTTGCAGGGAAGCTATTTTCTGTTCTGTAGTCATCTCGCCTGACTTTTGTGAGCTCGCAAGGCACCAGTCTTCTGCCCTCCCTGCCTCGCTCCCGTAGCGATGCTTGAGGCGAAGAAAACCGGTGAAAATTTGAGATGAGGCTTACTGTCAGAGACTGCCTCCAGGTCCCAGCTCACAGAAGACCAACGCTAGCCAGCGGAACTGTACAAAGTCTTTATTGAAGTTTAGTTCCCATTTTCAAACCCTAGCGTGCATCTCTACGTCTAGACCCTAGACCAGCGAAGCCTCATCTGAGTCTCCGCCCCCTGTACACCAGTTCAACACTCTAGCCTTACTCCACCTTCTGCGTTTCTCCTTCCGCCTCTGGGTCCTACTACCCCCCTGGGTGCCTTCCTTCCTGGACGCTTCGGATGCGGACCCCTCGGACTCCTCCCCCTCTCTTCGGCGGGCTTTGGGACCCGGCTCCCTCTCCGGGCTGCTTATGGCGCCACCCTCTTGTACATTTGAACTTGGCGCGCGCGCGCTGCCCCTGACCTTCCTTTTGACCGTTTCCTCGCTCTCTGATGCAGGCGTGGCTAACCCTGACTCCTGTCCTTCCGCTGACGGAGAGCTGCCTGCTCCCGATGCCTGGGGCTCCTCCCCCCTACTGCTCTCCGGTGGGGAAGCTGGTCCCGATTTCCAGCTGCTGCTCTCTGAGCCCTCTCTGGCCCCTCCCTCCTGGGGTGTTCCCCTTGGCAACCCCCTTGCTCTGATCACGGGAGCCCCTTTCTGTGAATCCTCTGATTCGCTGGAGAGACTTAGAGACCTCGGACGGCTATCATCGCTGACTTCTCCCTCGGATTCCTCTCCCTCGGTCTCTAATTCCTCCCTTCCCTGTCCCTCTGCTCCTGAACCCCTGACAGTTAGGGTTAGGGTTAGGGTTAGGGTTAGGGTTAGGGTTAGGGTGAATGAACGCCGCAAGAACAATCCAAGCTTAGGGTTAGGGTTAGGGTTAGGGTTAGGGTTAGGGTTAGGGTTAGGGTTAGGGTTAGGGTTAGGGTTAGGGTTAGGGTGAGGGTGAGGGTGAGGGTTAGGGTTAGGGTGAATGAACACCGCAAGAACAATCCAAGATTAGGGTTAGGGTTAGGGTTAGGGTTAGGGTTAGGGTTAGGGTTAGGGTTAGGATGAATGAACACAGCAAGAACAATCCAAGATTAGGGTTCGGGTTAGGGTTAGGGTTCGGGTTAGGGTTAGGGTTAGGGTTAGGGTGAATGAACACCGCAAGAACAATCCAAGAATAGGGTTAGGGTTAGGGTTAGGGTTAGGGTTAGGGTTAGGGTTAGGGTTAGGGTTAGGGTGAATGAACACCGCAAGAACAATGCAAGAATAGGGTTAGGGTTAGGGTTAGGGTTAGGATGAATGAACACCGCAAGAACAATCCAAGATTAGGGTTAGAGTTAGGGTTAGGGTTAGGGTTAGGGTTAGGGTTAGGGTTAGGGTTAGGGTTAGGGTTAGGGTTAGGGTTAGGATTAGGGTTAGGGTTAGGGTTAGGGTTAGGGTGAATGAACACCGCAAGAACAATCCAAGAATAGGGTTAGGGTTAGGGTTAGGGTTAGGGTTAGGGTTAGGGTAGGGTTAGGGTTAGGGTTAGGGTTAGGGTTAGGGTTAGGGTTAGGGTTAGGGTTAGGATGAATGAACACCACAAGAACAATCCAAGATTAGGGTTAGGGTTAGGGTTAGGGTTAGGGTTAGGGTTAGGGTTAGGGTTAGGGTTGGGGTTAGGGTTAGGGTTAGGGTTAGGGTTAGGGTTAGGGTTAGGGATAGGGTTAGGGTTAGGGTGAATGAACACCCCAAGAACAATCCAAGATTAGGGTTAGGGTTAGGGTTAGGGTTAGGGTTAGGGTTAGGGTTAGGGTTAGGGTTAGGGTTAGGATGAATGAACACCGCAAGAACAATCCAAGATTAGGGTTCGGGTTCGGGTTCGGGTTCGGGTTAGGGTTAGGGTTAGGGTTAGGGTGAATGAACACCGCAAGAACAATCCAAGAATATGGTTAGGGTTAGGGTTAGGGTTAGGGTTAGGGTTAGGGTTAGTATTAGGGTTAGGGTTAGGGTTAGGGTGAATGAACACCGCAAGAACAATGCAAGAATAGGGTTAGGGTTAGGGTTAGGGTTAGGATGAATGAACACCGCAAGAACAATCCAAGATTAGGGTTAGGGTTAGGGTTAGGGTTAGGGTTAGGGTTAGGGTTAGGGTTAGGGTTAGGGTTAGGGTTAGGATGAATGAACACTACAAGAACAATCCAAGATTAGGGTTAGGGTTAGGGTTAGGGTTAGGGTTAGGGTTAGGGTGAATGAACACCGCAAGAACAATCCAAGATTAGGGTTAGGGTTAGGGTTAGGGTTAGGGTTAGGGTTAGGGTTAGGGTTAGGGTTAGGGTAAGGGTTAGGGTTAGGATGAATGAACACCACAAGAACAATCCAAGATTAGGGTTAGGGTTAGGGTTAGGGTTAGGGTTAGGGTTAGGGTTAGGGTTAGGGTTAGGGTTAGGGTTAGGGTTAGGGTTAGGGTGAATGAACACCGCAAGAACAATCCAAGAATAGGGTTAGGGTTAGGGTTCGGGTTAGGGTTAGGGTTAGGATTAGGGTTAGGGTTAGGGTTAGGGTTAGGGTTAGGGTTAGGGTGAATGAACACCGCAAGAACAATCCAAGAATAGGGTTAGGGTTAGGGTTAGGGTTAGGGTTAGGGTTAGGGTTAGGGTAGGGTTAGGGTTAGGGTTAGGGTTAGGGTTAGGGTTAGGGTTAGGGTTAGGGTTAGGGTTAGGGTTAGGATGAATGAACACCACAAGAACAATCCAAGATTAGGGTTAGGGTTGGGTTAGGGTTAGGGTTAGGGTTAGGGTTGGGGTTAGGGTTAGGGTTAGGGTTAGGGTTAGCGTTCGAGTTAGGGTTAGGGTTAGGTTTAGGATGAATGAACACCGCAAGAACAATCCAAGATTAGGGTTAGGGTTAGGGTTAGGGTTAGGGTTCGGGTTAGGGTTAGGGTTAGGGTTAGGGTGAGGGTGAGGGTTAGGGTTAGGGTTAGGGTTAGGGTTAGGGTTAGGGTTAGGGTTAGGGTTAGGGTTAGGGTGAATGAACAACGCAAGAACAATCCAAGATTAGGGTTAGGGTTAGGGTTAGGGTTAGGGTTAGGGTTAGGGTTAGGGTTAGGGTTAGGGTTAGGGTGAATGAACGCCGCAAGAACAATCCAAGCTTAGGGTTAGGGTTAGGGTTAGGGTTAGGGTTAGGGTTAGGGTTAGGGTTAGGGTTAGGGTGAGGGTGAGGGTTAGGGTTAGGGTGAATGAACACCGCAAGAACAATCCAAGATTAGGGTTAGGGTTAGGGTTAGGGTTAGGGTTAGGGTTAGGGTTAGGGTTAGGGTTAGGGTTAGGGTTAGGGGTAGGGTTAGGGTTAGGATGAATGAACACAGCAAGAACAATCCAAGATTAGGGTTCGGGTTAGGGTTCGGGTTCGGGTTCGGGTTAGGGTTAGGGTGAATGAACACCGCAAGAACAATCCAAGAATAGGGTTAGGGTTAGGGTTAGGGTTAGGGTTAGGGTTAGGATTAGGGTTAGGGTTAGGGTTAGGGTTAGGGTTAGGGTTAGGGTTAGGGTGAATGAACACCGCAAGAACAATGCAAGAATAGGGTTAGGGTTAGGGTTAGGGTTAGGGTGAATGAACACCGCAAGAACAATCCAAGATTAGGGTTAGGGTTAGGGTTAGGGTTAGGGTGAATGAACACCGCAAGAACAATCCAAGATTAGGGTTAGGGTTAGGGTTAGGGTTAGGGTTAGGGTTAGGGTTAGGGTTAGGGTTAGGGTTAGGGTTAGGGTTAGGATGAATGAACACCACAAGAACAATCCAAGATTAGGGTTAGGGTTAGGGTTAGGGTTAGGGTTAGGGTTAGGGTGAATGAACACCGCAAGAACAATCCAAGAATAGGGTTAGGGTTAGGGTTAGGGTTAGGGTTAGGGTTAGGGTTAGGGTTAGAGTTAGGGTTAGGATTAGGGTTAGGGTTAGGGTTAGGGTGAATGAACACCGCAAGAACAATCCAAGAATAGGGTTAGGGTTAGGGTTAGGGTTAGGGTTAGGGTTAGGGTAGGGTTAGGGTTAGGGTTAGGGTTAGGGTTAGGGTTAGGGTTAGGGTTAGGGTTAGGGTTAGGGTTAGGGTTAGGGTTAGGGTTAGGGTTAGGGTTAGGATGAATGAACACCACAAGAACAATCCAAGATTAGGGTTAGGGTTAGGGTTAGGGTTAGGGTTAGGGTTAGGGTTAGGGTTAGAGTTAGGGTTAGGGTTAGGGTTAGGGTTGGGGTTAGGGTTAGGGTTAGGGTGAATGAACACCGCAAGAACAATCCAAGAATAGGGTTAGGGTTAGGGTTCGAGTTCGGGTTAGGGTTAGGGTTAGGGTGAATGAACATCGCAAGAACAATCCAAGAATAGGGTTAGGGTTAGGGTTAGGGTTAGGGTTAGGATTAGGATTAGGGTTAGGGTTAGGGTTAGGGTTAGGGTTAGGGTTAGGGTGAATGAACACCGCAAGAACAATGCAAGAATAGGGTTAGGGTTAGGGTTAGGATGAATGAACACCGCAAGAACAATCCAAGATTAGGGTTAGGGTTAGGGTTAGGGTTAGGGTTAGGG
>NW_028113098.1:95000-105000 GCF_964234715.1 Podarcis melisellensis | reverse complement strand
GGTTAGGATGAATGAACACCACAAGAACAATCCAAGATTAGGGTTAGGGTTAGGGTTAGGGTTAGGGTTAGGGTTAGGGTTAGGGTTAGGGTTAGGGTGAATGAACACCGCAAGAACAATCCAAGAATAGGGTTAGGGTTAGGGTTAGGGTTAGGGTTAGGGTTAGGGTTAGGGTTAGGATTAGGGTTAGGGTTAGGGTTAGGGTTAGGGTGAATGAACACCGCAAGAACAATCCAAGAATAGGGTTAGGGTTAGGGTTAGGGTTAGGGTAGGGTTAGGGTTAGGGTTAGCGTTAGGGTTAGGGTTAGGGTTAGGGTTAGGGTTAGGGTTAGGGTTAGGGTTAGGGTTAGGGTTAGGATGAATGAACACCACAAGAACAATCCAAGATTATGGTTAGGGTTAGGGTTAGGGTTAGGGTTAGGGTTAGGTTAGGGTTGGGGTTAGGGTTAGGGTTAGGGTTAGGGTTAGGGTTAGGGTGAATGAACACCGCAAGAACAATCCAAGATTAGGGTTAGGGTTAGGGTTAGGGTTAGGGTTAGGGTTAGGGTTAGGGTTAGGATGAATGAACACCGCAAGAACAATCCAAGATTAGGGTTCGGGTTAGGGTTCGGGTTAGGGTTAGGGTTAGGGTTAGGGTTAGGGTGAATGAACACCGCAAGAACAATCCAAGAATATGGTTAGGGTTAGGGTTAGGGTTAGGGTTAGGGTTAGCGTTCGAGTTAGGGTTAGGGTTAGGTTTAGGATGAATGAACACCGCAAGAACAATCCAAGATTAGGGTTAGGGTTAGGGTTAGGGTTAGGGTTAGGGTTAGGGTTAGGGTTAGGGTTAGGATGAATGAACACCACAAGAACAATCCAAGATTAGGGTTAGGGTTAGGGTTAGGGTTAGGGTTAGGGTTAGGGTTAGGGTGAATGAACACCGCAAGAACAATCCAAGAATAGGGTTAGGGTTAGGGTTAGGGTTAGGGTTAGGGTTAGGGTTAGGGTTAGGGTTAGGGTTAGGGTTAGGATTAGGGTTAGGGTTAGGGTTAGGGTTAGGGTGAATGAACACCGCAAGAACAATCCAAGAATAGGGTAGGGTTAGGGTTAGGGTTAGGGTTAGGGTAGGGTTAGGGTTAGGGTTAGGGTTAGGGTTAGGGTTAGGGTTAGGATGAATGAACACCACAAGAACAATCCAAGATTAGGGTTAGGGTTAGGGTTAGGGTTAGGGTTAGGGTTAGGGTTAGGGTTAGGGTTAGAGTTAGGGTTAGGGTTAGGGTTAGGGTTGGGGTTAGGGTTAGGGTTAGGGTGAATGAACACCGCAAGAACAATCCAAGAATAGGGTTAGGGTTAGGGTTCGGGTTCGGGTTAGGGTTAGGGTTAGGGTGAATGAACACCGCAAGAACAATCCAAGAATAGGGTTAGGGTTAGGGTTAGGGTTAGGGTTAGGGTTAGGGTTAGGATTAGGGTTAGGGTTAGGGTTAGGGTTAGGGTTAGGGTTAGGGTGAATGAACACCGCAAGAACAATGCAAGAATAGGGTTAGGGTTAGGGTTAGGATGAATGAACACCGCAAGAACAATCCAAGATTAGGGTTAGGGTTAGGGTTAGGGTTAGGGTTAGGGTTAGGGTTAGGGTTAGGGTTAGGGTTAGGGTTAGGGTTAGGGTTACGATGAATGAACACTACAAGAACAATCCAAGATTAGGGTTAGGGTTAGGGTTAGGGTTAGGGTTAGGGTGAATGAACACCGCAAGAACAATCCAAGATTAGGGTTAGGGTTAGGGTTAGGGTTAGGGTTAGGGTTAGGGTTAGGGTTAGGGTTAGGGTTAGGGTTAGGGTTAGGGTTAGGATGAATGAACACCACAAGAACAATCCAAGATTAGGGTTAGGGTTAGGGTTAGGGTTAGGGTTAGGGTTAGGGTTAGGGTTAGGGTGAATGAACACCGCAAGAACAATCCAAGAATAGGGTTAGGGTTAGGGTTAGGGTTAGGGTTAGGGTTAGGGTTAGGGTTAGGGTTAGGATTAGGGTTAGGGTTAGGGTTAGGGTTAGGGTTAGGGTGAATGAACACCGCAAGAACAATCCAAGAATAGGGTTAGGGTTAGGGTTAGGGTTAGGGTAGGGTTAGGGTTAGGGTTAGCGTTAGGGTTAGGGTTAGGGTTAGGGTTAGGGTTAGGGTTAGGGTTAGGGTTAGGGTTAGGGTTAGGGTTAGGGTTAGGGTTAGGATGAATGAACACCACAAGAACAATCCAAGATTATGGTTAGGGTTAGGGTTAGGGTTAGGGTTAGGGTTAGGGTTAGGTTAGGGTTGGGGTTAGGGTTAGGGTTAGGGTTAGGGTTAGGGTTAGGGTGAATGAACACCGCAAGAACAATCCAAGATTAGGGTTAGGGTTAGGGTTAGGGTTAGGGTTAGGGTTAGGGTTAGGGTTAGGGTTAGGATGAATGAACACCGCAAGAACAATCCAAGATTAGGGTTCGGGTTAGGGTTCGGGTTAGGGTTAGGGTTAGGGTTAGGGTTAGGGTGAATGAACACCGCAAGAACAATCCAAGAATATGGTTAGGGTTAGGGTTAGGGTTAGGGTTAGGGTTAGGGTTAGGGTTAGGATTAGGGTTAGGGTTAGGGTTAGGGTGAATGAACACCGCAAGAACAATGCAAGAATAGGGTTAGGGTTAGGGTTAGGGTTAGGATGAATGAACACCGCAAGAACAATCCAAGATTAGGGTTAGGGTTAGGGTTAGGGTTAGGGTTAGGGTTAGGGTTAGGGTTAGGGTTATGGTTAGGGTTAGGGTTAGGGTTAGGGTTAGGGTTAGGGTTAGTGTTAGGGTTAGGATGAATGAACACTACAAGAACAATCCAAGATTAGGGTTAGGGTTAGGGTTAGGGTTAGGGTGAATGAACACCGCAAGAACAATCCAAGATTAGGGTTAGGGTTAGGGTTAGGGTTAGGGTTAGGGTTAGGGTTAGGGTTAGGGTTAGGGTTAGGGTTAGGGTTAGGGTAAGGGTTAGGGTTAGGATGAATGAACACCACAAGAACAATCCAAGATTAGGGTTAGGGTTAGGGTTAGGGTTAGGGTTAGGGTTAGGGTTAGGGTTAGGGTTAGGGTTAGGGTTAGGGTTAGGGTTAGGGTTAGGGTGAATGAACACCGCAAGAACAATCCAAGAATAGGGTTAGGGTTAGGGTTAGGGTTAGGGTTAGGGTTAGGATTAGGGTTAGGGTTAGGGTTAGGGTTAGGGTTAGGGTTAGGGTGAATGAACACCGCAAGAACAATCCAAGAATAGGGTTAGGGTTAGGGTTAGGGTTAGGGTTAGGGTTAGGGTTAGGGTTAGGGTTAGGGTTAGGGTTAGGGTTAGGGTTAGGGTTAGGATGAATGAACACCACAAGAACAATCCAAGATTAGGGTTAGGGTTGGGTTAGGGTTAGGGTTAGGGTTAGGGTTGGGGTTAGGGTTAGGGTTAGTGTTAGGGTTAGCGTTCGAGTTAGGGTTAGGGTTAGGTTTAGGATGAATGAACACCGCAAGAACAATCCAAGATTAGGGTTAGGGTTAGGGTTAGGGTTAGGGTTAGGGTTAGGGTTAGGGTTAGGGTTAGGGTGAATGAACGCCGCAAGAACAATCCAAGCTTAGGGTTAGGGTTAGGGTTAGGGTTAGGGTTAGGGTTAGGGTTAGGGTTAGGGTGAGGGTGAGGGTTAGGGTTAGGGTTAGGGTTAGGGTTAGGGTTAGGGTTAGGGTGAATGAACAACGCAAGAACAATCCAAGATTAGGGTTAGGGTTAGGGTTAGGGTTAGGGTTAGGGTTAGGGTTAGGGTTAGGGTTAGGGTTAGGGTTAGGGTGAATGAACGCCGCAAGAACAATCCAAGCTTAGGGTTAGGGTTAGGGTTAGGGTTAGGGTTAGGGTTAGGGTTAGGGTGAGGGTGAGGGTGAGGGTTAGGGTTAGGGTGAATGAACACCGCAAGAACAATCCAAGATTAGGGTTAGGGTTAGGGTTAGGGTTAGGGTTAGGGTTAGGGTTAGGGTTAGGATGAATGAACACAGCAAGAACAATCCAAGATTAGGGTTCGGGTTCGGGTTCGGGTTAGGGTTAGGGTTAGGGTTAGGGTGAATGAACACCGCAAGAACAATCCAAGAATAGGGTTAGGGTTAGGGTTAGGGTTAGGGTTAGGGTTAGGGTTAGGGTTAGGGTTAGGGTTAGGGTTAGGGTTAGGGTTAGGGTGAATGAACACTGCAAGAACAATGCAAGAATAGGGTTAGGGTTAGGGTTAGGATGAATGAACACCGCAAGAACAATCCAAGATTAGGGTTAGAGTTAGGGTTAGGGTTAGGGTTAGGGTTAGGGTTAGGGTTAGGATTAGGGTTAGGGTTAGGGTTAGGGTTAGGGTGAATGAACACCGCAAGAACAATCCAAGAATAGGGTTAGGGTTAGGGTTAGGGTTAGGGTTAGGGTTAGGGTTAGGGTAGGGTTAGGGTTAGGGTTAGGGTTAGGGTTAGGGTTAGGGTTAGGGTTAGGGTTAGGGTTAGGGTTAGGGTTAGGGTTAGGGTTAGGGTTAGGGTTAGGATGAATGAACACCACAAGAACAATCCAAGATTAGGGTTAGGGTTAGGGTTAGGGTTAGGGTTAGGGTTAGGGTTAGGGTTAGGGTTAGGGTTAGGGTTAGGGTTGGGGTTAGGGTTAGGGTTAGGGTTAGGGTTAGGGTTAGGGTGAATGAACACCGCAAGAACAATCCAAGATTAGGGTTAGGGTTAGGGTTAGGGTTAGGGTTAGGGTTAGGGTTAGGGTTAGGATGAATGAACACCGCAAGAACAATCCAAGATTAGGGTTCGGGTTAGGGTTAGGGTTAGGGTTAGGGTGAATGAACACCGCAAGAACAATCCAAGAATATGGTTAGGGTTAGGGTTAGGGTTAGGGTTAGGGTTAGGGTTAGGATTAGGGTTAGGGTTAGGGTTAGGGTGAATGAACACCGCAAGAACAATGCAAGAATAGGGTTAGGGTTAGGGTTAGGGTTAGGATGAATGAACACCGCAAGAACAATCCAAGATTAGGGTTAGGGTTAGGGTTAGGGTTAGGGTTAGGGTTAGGGTTAGGGTTAGGGTTAGGGTTAGGGTTAGGGTTAGGGTTAGGGTTAGGGTTAGGGTTAGGATGAATGAACACTACAAGAACAATCCAAGATTAGGGTTAGGGTTAGGGTTAGGGTTAGGGTTAGGGTGAATGAACACCGCAAGAACAATCCAAGATTAGGGTTAGGGTTAGGGTTAGGGTTAGGGTTAGGGTTAGGGTTAGGGTTAGGGTTAGGGTTAGGGTTAGGGTTAGGGTTAGGGTTAGGGTAAGGGTTAGGGTGAATGAACACCGCAAGAACAATGCAAGAATAGGGTTAGGGTTAGGGTTAGGATGAATGAACACCGCAAGAACAATCCAAGATTAGGGTTAGGGTTAGGGTTAGGGTTAGGGTTAGGGTTAGGGTTAGGGTTAGGGTTAGGGTTAGGGTTAGGGTTAGGGTTACGATGAATGAACACTACAAGAACAATCCAAGATTAGGGTTAGGGTTAGGGTTAGGGTTAGGGTTAGGGTGAATGAACACCGCAAGAACAATCCAAGATTAGGGTTAGGGTTAGGGTTAGGGTTAGGGTTAGGGTTAGGGTTAGGGTTAGGGTTAGGGTTAGGGTTAGGATGAATGAACACCACAAGAACAATCCAAGATTAGGGTTAGGGTTAGGGTTAGGGTTAGGGTTAGGGTTAGGGTTAGGGTTAGGGTTAGGGTTAGGGTGAATGAACACCGCAAGAACAATCCAAGAATAGGGTTAGGGTTAGGGTTAGGGTTAGGGTTAGGGTTAGGGTTAGGGTTAGGATTAGGGTTAGGGTTAGGGTTAGGGTTAGGGTGAATGAACACCGCAAGAACAATCCAAGAATAGGGTTAGGGTTAGGGTTAGGGTTAGGGTAGGGTTAGGGTTAGGGTTAGCGTTAGGGTTAGGGTTAGGGTTAGGGTTAGGGTTAGGGTTAGGGTTAGGGTTAGGGTTAGGGTTAGGATGAATGAACACCACAAGAACAATCCAAGATTATGGTTAGGGTTAGGGTTAGGGTTAGGGTTAGGGTTAGGTTAGGGTTGGGGTTAGGGTTAGGGTTAGGGTTAGGGTTAGGGTTAGGGTGAATGAACACCGCAAGAACAATCCAAGATTAGGGTTAGGGTTAGGGTTAGGGTTAGGGTTAGGGTTAGGGTTAGGGTTAGGATGAATGAACACCGCAAGAACAATCCAAGATTAGGGTTCGGGTTAGGGTTCGGGTTAGGGTTAGGGTTAGGGTTAGGGTTAGGGTGAATGAACACCGCAAGAACAATCCAAGAATATGGTTAGGGTTAGGGTTAGGGTTAGGGTTAGGGTTAGCGTTCGAGTTAGGGTTAGGGTTAGGTTTAGGATGAATGAACACCGCAAGAACAATCCAAGATTAGGGTTAGGGTTAGGGTTAGGGTTAGGGTTAGGGTTAGGGTTAGGGTTAGGGTTAGGATGAATGAACACCACAAGAACAATCCAAGATTAGGGTTAGGGTTAGGGTTAGGGTTAGGGTTAGGGTTAGGGTTAGGGTGAATGAACACCGCAAGAACAATCCAAGAATAGGGTTAGGGTTAGGGTTAGGGTTAGGGTTAGGGTTAGGGTTAGGGTTAGGGTTAGGGTTAGGGTTAGGATTAGGGTTAGGGTTAGGGTTAGGGTTAGGGTGAATGAACACCGCAAGAACAATCCAAGAATAGGGTAGGGTTAGGGTTAGGGTTAGGGTTAGGGTAGGGTTAGGGTTAGGGTTAGGGTTAGGGTTAGGGTTAGGGTTAGGATGAATGAACACCACAAGAACAATCCAAGATTAGGGTTAGGGTTAGGGTTAGGGTTAGGGTTAGGGTTAGGGTTAGGGTTAGGGTTAGAGTTAGGGTTAGGGTTAGGGTTAGGGTTGGGGTTAGGGTTAGGGTTAGGGTGAATGAACACCGCAAGAACAATCCAAGAATAGGGTTAGGGTTAGGGTTCGGGTTCGGGTTAGGGTTAGGGTTAGGGTGAATGAACACCGCAAGAACAATCCAAGAATAGGGTTAGGGTTAGGGTTAGGGTTAGGGTTAGGGTTAGGGTTAGGATTAGGGTTAGGGTTAGGGTTAGGGTTAGGGTTAGGGTTAGGGTGAATGAACACCGCAAGAACAATGCAAGAATAGGGTTAGGGTTAGGGTTAGGATGAATGAACACCGCAAGAACAATCCAAGATTAGGGTTAGGGTTAGGGTTAGGGTTAGGGTTAGGGTTAGGGTTAGGGTTAGGGTTAGGGTTAGGGTTAGGGTTAGGGTTACGATGAATGAACACTACAAGAACAATCCAAGATTAGGGTTAGGGTTAGGGTTAGGGTTAGGGTTAGGGTGAATGAACACCGCAAGAACAATCCAAGATTAGGGTTAGGGTTAGGGTTAGGGTTAGGGTTAGGGTTAGGGTTAGGGTTAGGGTTAGGGTTAGGGTTAGGGTTAGGGTTAGGATGAATGAACACCACAAGAACAATCCAAGATTAGGGTTAGGGTTAGGGTTAGGGTTAGGGTTAGGGTTAGGGTTAGGGTTAGGGTGAATGAACACCGCAAGAACAATCCAAGAATAGGGTTAGGGTTAGGGTTAGGGTTAGGGTTAGGGTTAGGGTTAGGGTTAGGGTTAGGATTAGGGTTAGGGTTAGGGTTAGGGTTAGGGTTAGGGTGAATGAACACCGCAAGAACAATCCAAGAATAGGGTTAGGGTTAGGGTTAGGGTTAGGGTAGGGTTAGGGTTAGGGTTAGCGTTAGGGTTAGGGTTAGGGTTAGGGTTAGGGTTAGGGTTAGGGTTAGGGTTAGGGTTAGGGTTAGGGTTAGGGTTAGGGTTAGGGTTAGGATGAATGAACACCACAAGAACAATCCAAGATTATGGTTAGGGTTAGGGTTAGGGTTAGGGTTAGGGTTAGGTTAGGGTTGGGGTTAGGGTTAGGGTTAGGGTTAGGGTTAGGGTTAGGGTGAATGAACACCGCAAGAACAATCCAAGATTAGGGTTAGGGTTAGGGTTAGGGTTAGGGTTAGGGTTAGGGTTAGGGTTAGGGTTAGGATGAATGAACACCGCAAGAACAATCCAAGATTAGGGTTCGGGTTAGGGTTCGGGTTAGGGTTAGGGTTAGGGTTAGGGTTAGGGTGAATGAACACCGCAAGAACAATCCAAGAATATGGTTAGGGTTAGGGTTAGGGTTAGGGTTAGGGTTAGGGTTAGGGTTAGGGTTAGGATTAGGGTTAGGGTTAGGGTTAGGGTGAATGAACACCGCAAGAACAATGCAAGAATAGGGTTAGGGTTAGGGTTAGGGTTAGGATGAATGAACACCGCAAGAACAATCCAAGATTAGGGTTAGGGTTAGGGTTAGGGTTAGGGTTAGGGTTAGGGTTAGGGTTAGGGTTATGGTTAGGGTTAGGGTTAGGGTTAGGGTTAGGGTTAGGGTTAGTGTTAGGGTTAGGATGAATGAACACTACAAGAACAATCCAAGATTAGGGTTAGGGTTAGGGTTAGGGTTAGGGTGAATGAACACCGCAAGAACAATCCAAGATTAGGGTTAGGGTTAGGGTTAGGGTTAGGGTTAGGGTTAGGGTTAGGGTTAGGGTTAGGGTTAGGGTTAGGGTTAGGGTAAGGGTTAGGGTTAGGATGAATGAACACCACAAGAACAATCCAAGATTAGGGTTAGGGTTAGGGTTAGGGTTAGGGTTAGGGTTAGGGTTAGGGTTAGGGTTAGGGTTAGGGTTAGGGTTAGGGTTAGGGTTAGGGTGAATGAACACCGCAAGAACAATCCAAGAATAGGGTTAGGGTTAGGGTTAGGGTTAGGGTTAGGGTTAGGATTAGGGTTAGGGTTAGGGTTAGGGTTAGGGTTAGGGTTAGGGTGAATGAACACCGCAAGAACAATCCAAGAATAGGGTTAGGGTTAGGGTTAGGGTTAGGGTTAGGGTTAGGGTTAGGGTTAGGGTTAGGGTTAGGGTTAGGGTTAGGGTTAGGGTTAGGATGAATGAACACCACAAGAACAATCCAAGATTAGGGTTAGGGTTGGGTTAGGGTTAGGGTTAGGGTTAGGGTTGGGGTTAGGGTTAGGGTTAGTGTTAGGGTTAGCGTTCGAGTTAGGGTTAGGGTTAGGTTTAGGATGAATGAACACCGCAAGAACAATCCAAGATTAGGGTTAGGGTTAGGGTTAGGGTTAGGGTTAGGGTTAGGGTTAGGGTTAGGGTTAGGGTGAATGAACGCCGCAAGAACAATCCAAGCTTAGGGTTAGGGTTAGGGTTAGGGTTAGGGTTAGGGTTAGGGTTAGGGTTAGGGTGAGGGTGAGGGTTAGGGTTAGGGTTAGGGTTAGGGTTAGGGTTAGGGTTAGGGTGAATGAACAACGCAAGAACAATCCAAGATTAGGGTTAGGGTTAGGGTTAGGGTTAGGGTTAGGGTTAGGGTTAGGGTTAGGGTTAGGGTTAGGGTTAGGGTGAATGAACGCCGCAAGAACAATCCAAGCTTAGGGTTAGGGTTAGGGTTAGGGTTAGGGTTAGGGTTAGGGTTAGGGTGAGGGTGAGGGTGAGGGTTAGGGTTAGGGTGAATGAACACCGCAAGAACAATCCAAGATTAGGGTTAGGGTTAGGGTTAGGGTTAGGGTTAGGGTTAGGGTTAGGGTTAGGATGAATGAACACAGCAAGAACAATCCAAGATTAGGGTTCGGGTTCGGGTTCGGGTTAGGGTTAGGGTTAGGGTTAGGGTGAATGAACACCGCAAGAACAATCCAAGAATAGGGTTAGGGTTAGGGTTAGGGTTAGGGTTAGGGTTAGGGTTAGGGTTAGGGTTAGGGTTAGGGTTAGGGTTAGGGTTAGGGTGAATGAACACTGCAAGAACAATGCAAGAATAGGGTTAGGGTTAGGGTTAGGATGAATGAACACCGCAAGAACAATCCAAGATTAGGGTTAGAGTTAGGGTTAGGGTTAGGGTTAGGGTTAGGGTTAGGGTTAGGATTAGGGTTAGGGTTAGGGTTAGGGTTAGGGTGAATG
>NW_028113098.1:70000-77500 GCF_964234715.1 Podarcis melisellensis | reverse complement strand
GTTAGGGTTAGGGTTAGGGTTAGGGTGAATGAACACTACAAGAACAATCCAAGATTAGGGTTAGGGTTAGGGTTAGGGTTAGGGTTAGGGTTAGGGTTAGGGTTAGGATGAATGAACACCGCAAGAACAATCCAAGATTAGGGTTAGGGTTAGGGTTAGGGTTAGGGTTAGGGTTACGGTTAGGGTTAGGGTGAATGAACACCGCAAGAACAATCCAAGAATAGGGTTAGGGTTAGGGTTAGGGTTAGGGTTAGGGTTAGGGTGAATGAACACCGCAAGAACAATCCAAGAATAGGGTTAGGGTTAGGGTTAGGGTTAGGGTTAGGGTTAGGGTTAGGGTTAGGGTTAGGGTTAGGGTTAGGATGAATGAACACCGCAAGAACAATCCAAGAGTAGGGTTAGGGTTAGTGTTAGTGTTAGGGTTAGGGTTAGGGTTAGGGTTAGGGTTAGGGTTAGGGTTAGGATGAATGAACACTACAAGAACAATCCAAGGTTAGGGTTAGGGTTAGGGTTAGGGTTAGGGTTAGGGTTAGGGTTAGGGTTAGGGTGAATGAACACCACAAGAACAATCCAAGATTAGGGTTAGGGTTAGGGTTAGGGTTAGGGTTAGGGTTAGGGTTAGGGTTAGGGTTAGGGTTAGGGTTAGGGTTAGGGTTAGGATGAATGAACACTACAAGAACAATCCAAGAATAGGGTTAGGGTTAGGGTTAGGGTTAGGGTTAGGGTTAGAGTTAGGGTTAGGGTTAGGGTTAGGGTTAGGGTTAGCATGAATGAACACCGCAAGAACAATCCAAGATTAGGGTTAGGGTTAGGGTTAGGGTTAGGGTTAGGGTTAGGGTTAGGGTTAGGATGAATGAACACCACAAGAACAATCCAAGTTTAGGGTTAGGGTTAGGGTTAGGGTTAGGGTTAGGGTTAGGGTTAGGGTTAGGGTTAGGGTTAGGGTTAGGGTGAATGAACACCGCAAGTACAATCCAAGAATAGGGTTAGGGTTAGGGTTAGGGTTAGGGTTAGGGTTAGGGTTAGGGTTAGGGTGAATGAACACCGCAAGAACAATCCAAGATTAGGATTAGGGTTAGGGTTAGGGTTAGGGTTAGGGTTAGGGTTAGGGTTAGGGTTAGGGTTAGGGTTAGGGTTAGGGTTAGGGTTAGGGTTAGGATGAATGAACACCGCAAGAACAATCCAAGATAAGGGTTAGTGTTAGTGTTAGTGTTAGGGTTAGGGTTAGGGTTAGGGTTAGGGTTAGGGTTAGGTTTAGGGTTAGGGTTAGGGTTAGGGTTACGGTTAGGGTTAGGGTTAGGGTTAGGGTTAGGGTTAGGGTTAGGGTTAGGTTTAGGATGAATGTACACCTCAAGAACAATCCAAGATTATGGTTAGGGTTAGGGTTAGGATGAATGAACACTACAAGAACAATCCAAGATAAGGGTTAGGGTTAGGGTTAGGGTTAGGGTTAGGGTTAGGGTTAGGGTTAGGGTTAGGGTTAGGGTGAATGAACACCCCAAGAACAATCCAAGAATAGGGTTAGGGTTAGGGTTAGGGTTAGGGTTAGGGTTAGGGTTAGGGTTAGGGTTAGGGTTAGGGTTAGAGTGAATGAACACCGGAAGAACAATCCAAGAATAGGGTTAGGGTTAGGGTTAGGGTTAGGGTTAGGGTTAGGGTTAGGGTTAGGGTTAGGGTTCGGGTTAGGGTTCGGGTTAGGGTTAGGTTTAGGATGAATGAACACCGCAAGAACAATCCAAGATTAGGGTTAGGGTTAGGGTTAGGGTTAGGATGAATGAACACTACAAGAACAATCCAAGATTAGGGTTAGGGTTAGGGTTAGGGTTAGGGTTAGGGTTAGGGTTAGGGTTAGGGTTAGGGTGAATGAACACCGCAAGAACAATCCAAGATTAGGGTTAGGGTTAGGGTTAGGGTTAGGGTTAGGGTTAGGGTTAGGGTTAGGGTTAGGGTTAGGGTTAGGATGAATGAACACCGCAAGAACAATCCAAGACTAGGGTTAGGGTTAGGGTTAGGGTTAGGGTTAGGGTTAGGGTTAGGGTTAGGGTTAGGGTGAATGAACACCGCAAGAACAATCCAAGAATAGGGTTATGGTTAGGGTTAGGGTTAGGGTTAGGGTTAGGGTTAGGGTTAGGGTTAGGATTAGGGTTAGGGTTAGGGTAAGGGTTAGGGTTAGGGTTAGGGTGAATGAACACCGCAAGAACAATCCAAGAATAGGGTTAGGGTTAGGGTTAGGGTTAGGGTTAGGGTTAGGGTTAGGGTTAGGGTTAGGGTTAGGGTTAGGGTTAGGGTTAGGGTTAGGGTGAATGAACACCGCAAGAACAATCCAAGAATAGGGTTAGGGTTAGGGTTAGGGTTAAGGTTAGGGTTAGGGTTAGGGTGAATGAACACCGCAAGAACAATCCAAGAATAGGGTTAGGGTTAGGGTTAGGGTTAGGGTTAGGGTTAGGGTTAGGGTTAGGGTTAGGGTTAGGGTTAGGGTTAGGGTTAGGATGAATGAACACCGCAAGAACAATCCAAGATTAGGGTTAGGGTTAGAGTTAGGGTTAGGGTTAGGGTTAGGGTTAGGGTTAGGGTGAATGAACACCGCAAGAACAATCCAAGATTAGGGTTAGGGTTAGGGTTAGGGTTAGGGTTAGGGTTAGGGTTAGGGTTAGGGTGAATGAACACCGCAAGAACAATCCAAGATTAGGGTTAGGGTTAGGGTTAGGGTTAGGGTTAGGGTTAGGGTTAGGGTTAGGGTTAGGGTTAGGGTTAGGATGAATGAACACCACAAGAACAATCCAAGATTAGGGTTAGGGTTAGGGTTAGGGTTAGGGTTAGGGTTAGGGTTAGGGTTAGGGTTAGGGTTAGGATGAATGAACACCACAAGAACAATCCAAGTTTAGGGTTAGGGTTAGGGTTAGGGTTAGGGTTAGGGTTAGGGTTAGGGTTAGGGTTAGGGTTAGGGTGAATGAACACCGCAAGTACAATCCAAGACTAGGGTTAGGGTTAGGGTTAGGGTTAGGGTTAGGGTTAGGGTTAGGGTTAGGGTTAGGGTGAATGAACACCGCAAGAACAATCCAAGATTAGGATTAGGGTTAGGGTTAGGGTTAGGGTTAGGGTTAGGGTTAGGGTTAGGGTTAGGGTTAGGGTTAGGGTTAGGGTTAGGGTTAGGATGAATGAACTCCGCAAGAACAATCCAAGATAAGGGTTAGTGTTAGTGTTAGTGTTAGGGTTAGGGTTAGGGTTAGGGTTAGGGTTAGGGTTAGGGTTAGGTTTAGGGTTAGGGTTAGGGTTAGGGTTAGGGTTACGGTTAGGGTTAGGGTTAGGGTTAGGGTTAGGGTTAGGGTTAGGGTTAGGGTTAGGTTTAGGATGAATGAACACCTCAAGAACAATCCAAGATTATGGTTAGGGTTAGGGTTAGGATGAATGAACACTACAAGAAGAATCCAAGATAAGGGTTAGGGTTAGGGTTAGGGTTAGGGTTAGGGTTAGAGTTAGGGTTAGGGTTAGGGTTAGGGTTAGGGTTAGGGTTAGGGTGAATGAACACCCCAAGAACAATCCAAGAATAGGGTTAGGGTTAGAGTTAGGGTTAGGGTTAGGGTTAGGGTTAGGGTTAGGGTTAGGGTTAGGGTTAGAGTGAATGAACACCGGAAGAACAATCCAAGAATAGGGTTAGGGTTAGGGTTAGGGTTAGGGTTAGGGTTAGGGTTAGGGTTCGGGTTAGGGTTAGGGTTAGGGTTAGGGTTAGGTTTAGGATGAATGAACACCGCAAGAACAATCCAAGATTAGGGTTAGGGTTAGGGTTAGGGGTAGGATGAATGAACACTACAAGAACAATCCAAGATTAGGGTTAGGGTTAGGGTTAGGGTTAGGGTTAGGGTTAGGGTTAGGGTGAATGAACACCGCAAGAACAATCCAAGATTAGGGTTAGGGTTAGGGTTAGGGTTAGGATTAGGGTTAGGGTTAGGGTTAGGGTTAGGGTTAGGATGAATGAACACCGCAAGAACAATCCAAGACTAGGGTTAGGGTTAGGGTTAGGGTTAGGGTTAGGGTTAGGGTTAGGGTTAGGGTGAATGAACACCGCAAGAACAATCCAAGAATAGGGTTAGGGTTAGGGTTAGGGTTAGGGTTAGGGTTAGGGTTAGGGTTAGGGTTAGGGTTAGGGTTAGGGTTAGGGTTAGGATTAGGGTTAGGGTTAGGGTAAGGGTTAGGGTTAGGGTTAGGGTGAATGAACACCGCAAGAACAATCCAAGAATAGGGTTAGGGTTAGGGTTAGGGTTAGGGTTAGGGTTAGGGTTAGGGTTAGGGTTAGGGTTAGGGTTAGGGTTAGGGTGAATGAACACCGCAAGAACAATCCAAGAATAGGGTTAGGGTTAGGGTTAGGGTTAAGGTTAAGGTTAGGGTTAGGGTTAGGGTGAATGAACACCGCAAGAACAATCCAAGAATAGGGTTAGGGTTAGGGTTAGGGTTAGGGTTAGGGTTAGGGTTAGGGTTAGGGTTAGGATGAATGAACACCGCAAGAACAATCCAAGATTAGGGTTAGGGTTAGAGTTAGGGTTAGGGTTAGGGTTAGGGTTAGGGTTAGGGTTAGGTTTAGGATGAATGAACACCGCAAGAACAATCCAAGATTAGGGTTAGGGTTAGGGTTAGGGGTAGGATGAATGAACACTACAAGAACAATCCAAGATTAGGGTTAGGGTTAGGGTTAGGGTTAGGGTTAGGGTTAGGGTTAGGGTTAGGGTGAATGAACACCGCAAGAACAATCCAAGATTAGGGTTAGGGTTAGGGTTAGGGTTAGGATTAGGGTTAGGGTTAGGGTTAGGGTTAGGGTTAGGATGAATGAACACCGCAAGAACAATCCAAGACTAGGGTTAGGGTTAGGGTTAGGGTTAGGGTTAGGGTTAGGGTTAGGGTTAGGGTGAATGAACACCGCAAGAACAATCCAAGAATAGGGTTAGGGTTAGGGTTAGGGTTAGGGTTAGGGTTAGGGTTAGGGTTAGGGTTAGGGTTAGGATTAGGGTTAGGGTTAGGGTAAGGGTTAGGGTTAGGGTTAGGGTGAATGAACACCGCAAGAACAATCCAAGAATAGGGTTAGGGTTAGGGTTAGGGTTAGGGTTAGGGTTAGGGTTAGGGTTAGGGTTAGGGTTAGGGTTAGGGTGAATGAACACCGCAAGAACAATCCAAGAATAGGGTTAGGGTTAGGGTTAGGGTTAAGGTTAAGGTTAGGGTTAGGGTTAGGGTGAATGAACACCGCAAAAACAATCCAAGAATAGGGTTAGGGTTAGGGTTAGGGTTAGGGTTAGGGTTAGGGTTAGGGTTAGGGTTAGGGTTAGGGTTAGGATGAATGAACACCGCAAGAACAATCCAAGATTAGGGTTAGGGTTAGAGTTAGGGTTAGGGTTAGGGTTAGGGTTAGGGTGAATGAACACCGCAAGAACAATCCAAGATTAGGGTTAGGGTTAGGGTTAGGGTTAGGGTTAGGGTTAGGGTTAGGGTTAGGGTTAGGGTGAATGAACACCGCAAGAACAATCCAAGATTAGGGTTAGGGTTAGGGTTAGGGTTAGGGTTAGGGTTAGGGTTAGGGTTAGGGTTAGGGTTAGGGTTAGGGTTAGGGTTAGGGTTAGGGTTAGGGTTAGGGTTCGGATGAATGAACACCACAAGAACAATCCAAGATTAGGGTTAGGGTTAGGGTTAGGGTTAGGGTTAGGGTTAGGGTTAGGGTTAGGGTTAGGGTTAGGGTTAGGGTTAGGATGAATGAACACCGCAAGAACAATCCAAGATTAGGGTTAGGGTTAGGGTTAGGGTTAGGGTTAGGGTTAGGGTTAGGGTTAGGGTTAGGGTTAGGGTTAGGGTTAGGGTTAGGGTTAGGTTTAGGATGAGTGAACACCGCAAGAACAATCCAAGATTACAGTTAGGGTTAGGGTTAGGGTTAGGGTTAGGGTTAGGGTTAGGGTGAATGAACACTACAAGAACAATCCAAGATTAGGGTTAGGGTTAGGGTTAGGGTTAGGGTTAGGGTTAGGGTTAGGGTTAGGGTTTGGGTTAGGGTTAGGGTTAGGATGAATGAACACCGCAAGAACAATCCAAGATTAGGGTTAGGGTTAGGGTTAGGGTTAGGGTTAGGGTTAGGGTTAGGGTTAGGGTTAGGGTTAGGGTTAGGGTTAGGGTTAGGGTTAGGGTGAATGAACACCGCAAGAACAATCCAAGAATAGGGTTAGGGTTAGGGTTAGGGTTAGGGTTAGGGTTAGGGTTAGGGTTAGGGTTAGGGTGAATGAACACCGCAAGAACAATCCAAGAATAGGGTTAGGGTTAGGGTTAGGGTTAGGGTTAGGGTTAGGGTTAGGGTTAGGGTTAGGATGAATGAACACCGCAAGAACAATCCAAAATTAGGGTTAGGGTTAGTGTTAGTGTTAGTGTTAGGGTTAGGGTTAGGGTTAGGGTTAGGGTTAGGGTTAGGATGAATGAACACTACAAGAACAATCCAAGGTTAGGGTTAGGGTTAGGGTTAGGGTTAGGGTTAGGGTTAGGGTTAGGGTTAGGGTTAGGGTTAGGGTTAGGGTTAGGGTTAGGGTGAATGAACACCACAAGAACAATCCAAGATTAGGGTTAGGGTTAGGGTTAGGGTTAGGGTTAGGGTTAGGGTTAGGGTTAGGGTTAGGGTTAGGGTTAGGGTTAGGGTTAGGGTTAGGATGAATGAACACTACAAGAACAATCCAAGAATAGGGTTAGGGTTAGGGTTAGGGTTAGGGTTAGGATGAATGAACACCGCAAGAACAATCCAAGATTAGGGTTAGGGTTAGGGTTAGGGTTAGGGTTAGGGTTAGGGTTAGGGTTAGGGTTAGGGTTAGGGTTAGGATGAATGAACACCACAAGAACAATCCAAGTTTAGGGTTAGGGTTAGGGTTAGGGTTAGGGTTAGGGTTAAGGTTAGGGTTAGGGTTAGGGTGAATGAACACCGCAAGAACAATCCAAGAATAGGGTTAGGGTTAGGGTTAGGGTTAGGGTTAGGGTTAGGGTTAGGGTTAGGGTTAGGGTTAGGGTTAGGGTTAGGGTTAGGGTTAGGATGAATGAACACCGCAAGAACAATCCAAGATTAGGGTTAGGGTTAGAGTTAGGGTTAGGGTTAGGGTTAGGGTTAGGGTTAGGGTGAATGAACACCGCAAGAACAATCCAAGATTAGGGTTAGGGTTAGGGTTAGGGTTAGGGTTAGGGTTAGGGTTAGGGTTAGGGTTAGGGTTAGGGTTAGGGTTAGGGTTAGGGTTAGGGTTAGGGTGAATGAACACCGCAAGAACAATCCAAGATTAGGGTTAGGGTTAGGGTTAGGGTTAGGGTTAGGGTTAGGGTTAGGGTTAGGGTTAGGGTTAGGATGAATGAACACCACAAGAACAATCCAAGATTAGGGTTAGGGTTAGGGTTAGGGTTAGGGTTAGGGTTAGGGTTAGGGTTAGGGTTAGGGTTAGGGTTAGGGTTAGGGTTAGGGTTAGGATGAATGAACACCACAAGAACAATCCAAGTTTA
>NW_028113098.1:60000-62500 GCF_964234715.1 Podarcis melisellensis | reverse complement strand
GTTAGGGTTAGGGTGAATGAACACCGCAAGAACAATTCAAGAATAGGGTTAGGGTTAGGGTTAGGGTTAGGGTTAGGGTTAGGGTTAGGGTTAGGGTTAGGGTTAGGGTTAGGGTTAGGATGAATGAACACCGCAAGAACAATCCAAGATTAGGGTTAGGGTTAGACTTAGGGTTAGGGTTAGGGTTAGGGTTAGGGTTAGGGTTAGGGTTAGGATGAATGAACACTACAAGAACAATCCAAGGTTAGGGTTAGGGTTAGGGTTAGGGTTAGGGTTAGGGTTAGGGTTAGGGTTAGGGTTAGGGTGAATGAACACCACAAGAACAATCCAAGATTAGGGTTAGGGTTAGGGTTAGGGTTAGGGTTAGGGTTAGGGTTAGGGTTAGGGTTAGGGTTAGGGTTAGGATGAATGAACACTACAAGAACAATCCAAGAATAGGGTTAGGGTTAGGGTTAGGGTTAGGGTTAGGGTTAGGGTTAGGGTTAGGGTTAGGATGAATGAACACCGCAAGAACAATCCAAGATTAGGGTTAGGGTTAGGGTTAGGGTTAGGGTTAGGGTTAGGGTTAGGGTTAGGATGAATGAACACCACAAGAACAATCCAAGTTTAGGGTTAGGGTTAGGGTTAGGGTTAGGGTTAGGGTTAGGGTTAGGGTTAGGGTGAATGAACACCGCAAGAACAATCCAAGAATAGGGTTAGGGTTAGGGTTAGGGTTAGGGTTAGGGTTAGGGTTAGGGTTAGGGTTAGGGTGAATGAACACCGCAAGAACAATCCAAGATTAGGATTAGGGTTAGGGTTAGGGTTAGGGTTAGGGTTAGGGTTAGGGTTAGGGTTAGGGTTAGGGTTAGGATGAATGAACACCGCAAGAACAATCCAAGATAAGGGTTAGTGTTAGTGTTAGTGTTAGGGTTAGGGTTAGGGTTAGGGTTAGGGTTAGGGTTAGGTTTAGGGTTAGGGTTAGGGTTAGGGTTAGGGTTAGGGTTAGGGTTAGGGTTGGGGTTAGGGTTAGGGTTAGGGTTAGGTTTAGGATGAATGAACACCTCAAGAACAATCCAAGATTAGGGTTAGGGTTAGGGTTAGGATGAATGAACACTACAAGAACAATCCAAGATAAGGGTTAGGGTTTGGGTTAGGGTTAGGGTTAGGGTTAGAGTTAGTGTTAGGGTTAGGGTTAGGGTTAGGGTTAGGGTTAGGGTGAATGAACACCCCAAGAACAATCCAAGAATAGGGTTAGGGTTAGGGTTAGGGTTAGGGTTAGGGTTAGGGTTAGGGTTAGGTTTAGGGTTAGGGTTAGGGTTAGGGTTAGGGTTAGGATGAATGAAAACCGCAAGAACAATCCAAGATTAGGGTTAGGGTTAGAGTTAGGGTTAGGGTTAGGGTTAGGGTTAGGGTTAGGGTTAGGGTTAGGGTTAGGATGAATGAACACTACAAGAACAATCCAAGGTTAGGGTTAGGGTTAGGGTTAGGGTTAGGGTTAGGGTTAGGGTTAGGGTTAGGGTTAGGGTTAGGGTTAGGGTGAATGAACACCACAAGAACAATCCAAGATTAGGGCTAGGGTTAGGGTTAGGGTTAGGGTTAGGGTTAGGGTTAGGGTTAGGGTTAGGATGAATGAACACTACAAGAACAATCCAAGAATAGGGTTAGGGTTAGGGTTAGGGTTAGGGTTAGGGTTAGGGTTAGGGTTAGGGTTAGGGTTAGGGTTAGGATGAATGAACACCGCAAGAACAATCCAAGATTAGGGTTAGGGTTAGGGTTAGGGTTAGGGTTAGGGTTAGGGTTAGGGTTACGGTTAGGATGAATGAACACCACAAGAACAATCCAAGTTTAGGGTTAGGGTTAGGGTTAGGGTTAGGGTTAGGGTTAGGGTTAGGGTTAGGGTGAATGAACCCCGCAAGAACAATCCAAGAATAGGGTTAGGGTTAGGGTTAGGGTTAGGGTTAGGGTTAGGGTTAGGGTTAGGGTTAGGGTGAATGAACACCGCAAGAACAATCCAAGATTAGGATTAGGGTTAGGGTTAGGGTTAGGGTTAGGGTTAGGGTTAGGGTTAGGGTTAGGGTTAGGGTTAGGGTTAGCGTTAGGGTTAGGGTTAGGATGAATGAACACCGCAAGAACAATCCAAGATAAGGGTTAGTGTTAGTGTTAGTGTTAGTGTTAGTGTTAGGGTTAGGGTTAGGGTTAGGGTTAGGGTTAGGTTTAGGGTTAGGGTTAGGGTTAGGGTTAGGGTTAGGGTTAGGGTTAGGGTTAGGGTTAGGGTGAATGAACACCCCAAGAACAATCCAAGAATAGGGTTAGGGTTAGGGTTAGGGTTAGGGTTAGGGTTAGGGTTAGGTTTAGGGTTAGGGTTAGGGTTAGGGTTAGGGTTAGGGTTAGGGTTAGGGTTAGGGTTAGGGTTAGGGTTAGGGTTAGGTTTAGGATGAATGAACACCTCAAGAACAATCCAAGATTAGGGTTAGGGTTAGGGTTAGGATGAATGAACACTACAAGAACAATCCAAGATAAG
>NW_028113098.1:40000-52500 GCF_964234715.1 Podarcis melisellensis | reverse complement strand
GGTTAGGGTTAGGGTTAGGGTTAGGGTTAGGGTTAGGGTTAGGGTTAGGGTTAGGGTTAGGGTTAGGGTGAATGAACACCGCAAGAACAATCCAAGAATAGGGTTAGGGTTAGGGTTAGGGTTAGGGTTAGGGTTAGGGTTAGGGTTAGGGTTAGGGTTAGGGTTAGGGTTAGGGTTAGGGTTAGGGTGAATGAACACCGCAAGAACAATCCAAGATAAGGGTTAGTGTTAGTGTTAGTGTTAGGGTTAGGGTTAGGGTTAGGGTTAGGGTTAGGGTTAGGGTTAGGGTTAGGTTTAGGGTTAGGGTTAGGGTTAGGGTTAGGGTTAGGGTTAGGGTTAGGGTTAGGGTTAGGTTTAGGATGAATGAACACCTCAAGAACAATCCAAGATTAGGGTTAGGGTTAGGGTTAGGATGAATGAACACTACAAGAACAATCCAAGATAAGGGTTAGGGTTTGGGTTAGGGTTAGGGTTAGGGTTAGGGTTAGGGTTAGAGTTAGTGTTAGTGTTAGGGTTAGGGTTAGGGTTAGGGTTAGGGTTAGGGTGAATGAACACCCCAAGAACAATCCAAGAATAGAGTTAGGGTTAGGGTTAGGGTTAGGGTTAGGGTTAGGGTTAGGGTTAGGGTTAGGGTTAGGGTTAGGGTGAATGAACACCGCAAGAACAATCCAAGATTAGGGTTAGGGTTAGGGTTAGGGTTAGGGTTAGGGTTAGGGTTAGGGTTAGGATGAATGAACACCACAAGAACAATCCAAGATTAGGGTTAGGGTTAGGGTTAGGGTTAGGGTTAGGGTTAGGGTTAGGGTTAGGGTTAGGGTTAGGGTGAATGAACACCGCAAGAACAATCCAAGAATAGGGTTAGGGTTAGGGTTAGGGTTAGGGTTAGGGTGAATGAACACCGGAAGAACAATCCAAGATTAGGGTTAGGGTTAGGGTTAGGGTTAGGGTTAGGGTTAGGGTTAGGGTTAGGGTTAGGATGAATGAACACTACAAGAACAATCCAAGATTAGGGTTAGGGTTAGGGTTAGGGTTAGGGTTAGGGTTAGGGTTAGGGTTAGGGTTAAGGTTAGGGTTAGGGTTAGGGTTAGGGTTAGGGTTAGGGTGAATGAACACCGCAAGAACAATCCAAGAATAGGGTTAGGGTTAGGGTTAGGGTTAGGGTTAGGGTTAGGATTAGGGTTAGGGTTAGGGTTAGGGTTAGGGTTAGGGTTAGGGTAAGGGTTAGGGTTAGGGTTAGGGTGAATGAACACCGCAAGAACAATCCAAGAATAGGGTTAGGGTTAGGGTTAGGGTTAGGGTTAGGGTTAGGGTGAATGAACACCGCAAGAACAATCCAAGAATAGGGTTAGGGTTAGGGTTAGGGTTAAGGTTAGGGTTAGGGTTAGGGTGAATGAACACCGCAAGAACAATCCAAGAATAGGGTTAGGGTTAGGGTTAGGGTTAGGGTTAGGGTTAGGGTTAGGGTTAGGGTTAGGGTTAGGATGAACACCGCAAGAACAATCCAAGATTAGGGTTAGGGTTAGAGTTAGGGTTAGGGTTAGGGTTAGGGTTAGGGTTAGGGTTAGGGTTAGGATGAATGAACACTACAAGAACAATCCAAGGTTAGGGTTAGGGTTAGGGTTAGGGTTAGGGTTAGGGTTAGGGTTAGGGTTAGGGTTAGGGTTAGGGTGAATGAACACCACAAGAACAATCCAAGATTAGGGCTAGGGTTAGGGTTAGGGTTAGGGTTAGGGTTAGGGTTAGGGTTAGGGTTAGGGTTAGGGTTAGGGTTAGGGTTAGGGTTAGGATGAATGAACACTACAAGAACAATCCAAGAATAGGGTTAGGGTTAGGGTTAGGGTTAGGGTTAGGGTTAGGGTTAGGGTTAGGGTTAGGGTTAGGGTTAGGGTTAGGATGAATGAACACCGCAAGAACAATCCAAGATTAGGGTTAGGGTTAGGGTAAGGGTTAGGGTTAGGGTTAGGGTTAGGGTTAGGGTTAGGTTTAGGGTTAGGGTTAGGGTTAGGGTTAGGGTTAGGGTTAGGGTTAGGGTTAGGTTAGGGTTAGGGTTAGGGTTAGGGTTAGGGTTAGGGTTAGGGTTAGGGTTAGGGTTAGGGTTAGGGTTAGGGTTAGGGTTAGGTTTAGGATGAATGAACACCTCAAGAACAATCCAAGATTAGGGTTAGGGTTAGGGTTAGGATGAATGAACACTACAAGAACAATCCAAGATAAGGGTTAGGGTTTGGGTTAGGGTTAGGGTTAGGGTTAGGGTTAGGGTTAGAGTTAGTGTTAGTGTTAGGGTTAGGGTTAGGGTTAGGGTTAGGGTTAGGGTGAATGAACACCCCAAGAACAATCCAAGAATAGAGTTAGGGTTAGGGTTAGGGTTAGGGTTAGGGTTAGGGTTAGGGTTAGGGTTAGGGTTAGGGTGAATGAACACCGCAAGAACAATCCAAGATTAGGGTTAGGGTTAGGGTTAGGGTTAGGGTTAGGGTTAGGGTTAGGGTTAGGATGAATGAATACCACAAGAACAATCCAAGATTAGGGTTAGGGTTAGGGTTAGGGTTAGGGTTAGGGTTAGGGTTAGGGTTAGGGTTAGGGTGAATGAACACCGCAAGAACAATCCAAGAATAGGGTTAGGGTTAGGGTTAGGGTTAGGGTTAGGGTGAATGAACACCGGAAGAACAATCCAAGATTAGGGTTAGGGTTAGGGTTAGGGTTAGGGTTAGGGTTAGGGTTAGGATGAATGAACACTACAAGAACAATCCAAGATTAGGGTTAGGGTTAGGGTTAGGGTTAGGGTTAGGGTTAGGGTTAGGGTTAGGGTTAGGGTTAAGGTTAGGGTTAGGGTTAGGGTTAGGGTTAGGGTTAGGGTGAATGAACACCGCAAGAACAATCCAAGAATAGGGTTAGGGTTAGGGTTAGGGTTAGGGTTAGGGTTAGGGTTAGGGTTAGGGTTAGGGTTAGGGTTAGGGTTAGGGTTAGGGTAAGGGTTAGGGTTAGGGTTAGGGTGAATGAACACCGCAAGAACAATCCAAGAATAGGGTTAGGGTTAGGGTTAGGGTTAGGGTTAGGGTTAGGGTTAGGGTGAATGAACACCGCAAGAACAATCCAAGAATAGGGTTAGGGTTAGGGTTAGGGTTAAGGTTAGGGTTAGGGTTAGGGTGAATGAACACCGCAAGAACAATCCAAGAATAGGGTTAGGGTTAGGGTTAGGGTTAGGGTTAGGGTTAGGGTTAGGGTTAGGGTTAGGATGAACACCGCAAGAACAATCCAAGATTAGGGTTAGGGTTAGAGTTAGGGTTAGGGTTAGGGTTAGGGTTAGGGTTAGGGTTAGGGTTAGGATGAATGAACACTACAAGAACAATCCAAGGTTAGGGTTAGGGTTAGGGTTAGGGTTAGGGTTAGGGTTAGGGTGAATGAACACCACAAGAACAATCCAAGATTAGGGCTAGGGTTAGGGTTAGGGTTAGGGTTAGGGTTAGGGTTAGGGTTAGGGTTAGGGTTAGGGTTAGGGTTAGGGTTAGGGTTAGGGTTAGGATGAATGAACACTACAAGAACAATCCAAGAATAGGGTTAGGGTTAGGGTTAGGGTTAGGGTTAGGGTTAGGGTTAGGGTTAGGGTTAGGGTTAGGGTTAGGGTTAGGATGAATGAACACCGCAAGAACAATCCAAGATTAGGGTTAGGGTTAGGGTAAGGGTTAGGGTTAGGGTTAGGGTTAGGGTTAGGGTTAGGGTTAGGGTTAGGGTTAGGATGAATGAACACCACAAGAACAATCCAAGTTTAGGGTTAGGGTTAGGGTTAGGGTTAGGGTTAGGGTTAGGGTTAGGGTTAGGGTTAGGGTTAGGGTGAATGAACACCGCAAGAACAATCCAAGAATAGGGTTAGGGTTAGGGTTAGGGTTAGGGTTAGGGCTAGGGTTAGGGTTAGGGTTAGGGTTAGGGTTAGGGTTAGGGTGAATGAACACCGCAAGAACAATCCAAGATAAGGGTTAGTGTTAGTGTTAGGGTTAGGGTTAGGGTTAGGGTTAGGGTTAGGGTTAGGGTTAGGGTTAGGGTTAGGTTTAGCTTTAGGGTTAGGGTTAGGGTTAGGGTTAGGGTTAGGGTTAGGGTTAGGGTTAGGTTTAGGATGAATGAACACCTCAAGAACAATACAAGATTAGGGTTAGGGTTAGGGTTAGGATGAATGAACACTACAAGAACAATCCAAGATAAGGGTTAGGGTTTGGGTTAGGGTTAGGGTTAGGGTTAGAGTTAGTGTTAGTGTTAGTGTTAGGGTTAGGGTTAGGGTTAGGGTTAGGGTTAGGGTTAGGGTTAGGGTTAGGGTGAATGAACACCCCAAGAACAATCCAAGAATAGAGTTAGGGTTAGGGTTAGGGTTAGGGTTAGGGTTAGGGTTAGGGTTAGGGTTAGGGTTAGGGTTAGGGTTAGGGTGAATGAACACCGCAAGAACAATCCAAGATTAGGGTTAGGGTTAGGGTTAGGGTTAGGGTTAGGGTTAGGGTTAGGATGAATGAACACCACAAGAACAATCCAAGATTAGGGTTAGGGTTAGGGTTAGGGTTAGGGTTAGGGTTAGGGTTAGGGTTAGGGTTAGGGTTAGGGTGAATGAACACCGCAAGAACAATCCAAGAATAGGGTTAGGGTTAGGGTTAGGGTTAGGGTTAGGGTTAGGGTGAATGAACACCGGAAGAACAATCCAAGATTAGGGTTAGGGTTAGGGTTAGGGTTAGGGTTAGGGTTAGGGTTAGGGTTAGGATGAATGAACACTACAAGAACAATCCAAGATTAGGGTTAGGGTTAGGGTTAGGGTTAGGGTTAGGGTTAGGGTTAGGGTTAGAGTTAGGGTTAGGGTTAGGGTTAGGGTTAGGGTTAGGGTTAGGGTTAGGGTTAGGATGAATGAACACCACAAGAACAATACAAGATTAGGGTTAGGGTAAGGGTTAGGGTAAGGGTTAGGGTTAGGGTTAGGGTTAGGGTGAATGAACAACGCAGGAACAATCCAAGATTAGGGTTAGGGTTAGGGTTAGGGTTAGGGTTAGGGTTAGGGTTAGGGTTAGGATGAATGAACACCGCAAGAACAATCCAAGATTAGGGTTAGGGTTAGGGTTAGGGTTGGGGTTAGGGTTACGGTTAGGGTTAGGGTTAGGGTTAGGGTTAGGGTTAGGGTTAGGGTTAGGGTTAGGGTTAGGGTTAGGATGAATGAACACCGCAAGAACAATCCAAGATAAGGGTTAGTGTTAGTGTTAGTGTTAGTGTTAGTGTTAGGGTTAGGGTTAGGGTTAGGGTTAGGGTTAGGGTTAGGGTTAGGGTTAGGGTGAATGAACACCGCAAGAGCAATCCAAGATTAGGGTTAGGGTTAGGGTTAGGGTTAGGGTTAGGGTTAGGGTTAGGGTGAATGAACACCGCAAGAACAATCCAAGATTAGGGTTAGGGTTAGGGTTAGGGTTAGGGTTAGGGTTAGGGTTAGGGTTAGGGTTAGGGTTAGGGTTAGGGTTAGGATGAATGAACACCACAAGAACAATCCAAGATTAGGGTTAGGGTTAGGGTTAGGGTTAGGGTTAGGGTTAGGGTTAGGGTGAATGAACACCGCAAGAACAATCCAAGAATAGGGTTAGGGTTAGGGTTAGGGTTAGGGTTAGGGTTAGGGTGAATGAACACCGGAAGAACAATCCAAGATTAGGGTTAGGGTTAGGGTGAATGAACACCGCAAGAGCAATCCAAGATTAGGGTTAGGGTTAGGGTTAGGGTTAGGGTTAGGGTTAGGGTGAATGAACACCGCAAGAACAATCCAAGATTAGGGTTAGGGTTAGGGTTAGGGTTAGGGTTAGGGTTAGGGTTAGGGTTAGGGTTAGGGTTAGGGTTAGGATGAATGAACACCACAAGAACAATCCAAGATTAGGGTTAGGGTTAGGGTTAGGGTTAGGGTTAGGGTTAGGGTTAGGGTTAGGGTGAATGAACACCGCAAGAACAATCCAAGAATAGGGTTAGGGTTAGGGTTAGGGTTAGGGTTAGGGTGAATGAACACCGGAAGAACAATCCAAGATTAGGGTTAGGGTTAGGGTTAGGGTTAGGGTTAGGGTTAGGGTTAGGATGAATGAACACTACAAGAACAATCCAAGATTAGGGTTAGGGTTAGGGTTAGGGTTAGGGTTAGGGTTAGGGTTAGGGTTAGAGTTAGCGTTAGGGTTAGGGTTAGGGTTAGGGTTAGGGTTAGGGTTAGGGTTAGGGTTAGGATGAATGAACACCACAAGAACAATACAAGATTAGGGTTAGGGTAAGGGTTAGGGTAAGGGTTAGGGTTAGGGTTAGGGTTAGGGTGAATGAACAACGCAAGAACAATCCAAGATTAGGGTTAGGGTTAGGGTTAGGGTTGGGGTTAGGGTTACGGTTAGGGTTAGGGTTAGGGTTAGGGTTAGGGTTAGGGTTAGGGTTAGGGTTAGGGTTAGGGTTAGGATGAATGAACACCGCAAGAACAATCCAAGATAAGGGTTAGTGTTAGTGTTAGTGTTAGTGTTAGGGTTAGGGTTAGGGTTAGGGTTAGGGTTAGGGTTAGGGTTAGGGTTAGGGTGAATGAACACCGCAAGAGCAATCCAAGATTAGGGTTAGGGTTAGGGTTAGGGTTAGGGTTAGGGTTAGGGTTAGGGTTAGGGTTAGGGTGAATGAACACCGCAAGAACAATCCAAGCTTAGGGTTAGGGTTAGGGTTAGGGTTAGGGTTAGGGTTAGGGTTAGGGTTAGGGTTAGGGTTAGGGTTAGGGTTAGGGTTAGGGTCAATGAACACCGCAAGAACAATCCAAGCTTAGGGTTAGGGTTAGGGTTAGCGTTAGGGTTAGGGTTAGGGTTATTCTAAATGAACACCACAAGAACAATCCAATAATAGGGTTAGGGTTAGGGTTAGGGTAAGGGTTAGGGTTAGGGTTAGGGTTAGGGTTAGGGTTAGGGTTAGGGTGAATGAACACCGCAAGAACAATCCAAGATTAGGGTTAGGGTTAGGGTTAGGGTTAGGGTTAGGGTTAGGGTTAGGGTTAGGGTTAGGGTTAGGGTTAGGGTTAGGGTGAATGAACACCGCAAGAACAATCCAAGAATAGGGTTAGGGTTAGGGTTAGGGTTAGGGTTAGGGTGAATGAACACCGGAAGAACAATCCAAGATTAGGGTTAGGGTTAGGGTTAGGGTTAGGGTTAGGGTTAGGGTTAGGGTTAGGGTTAGGGTTAGGGTTAGGGTTAGGGTTAGGATGAATGAACACTACAAGAACAATCCAAGATTAGGGTTAGGGTTAGGGTTAGGGTTAGGGTTAGGGTTAGGGTTAGGATGAATGAACACCACAAGAACAATACAAGATTAGGGTTAGGGTAAGGGTTAGGGTAAGGGTTAGGGTTAGGGTTAGGGTTAGGGTGAATGAACAACGCAAGAACAATCCAAGATTAGGGTTAGGGTTAGGGTTAGGGTTAGGGTTAGGGTTAGGGTTAGGGTTAGGGTTAGGGTTAGGGTTAGGGTTAGGGTGAATGAACACCGCAAGAACAATCCAAGATTAGGGTTAGTGTTAGTGTTAGTGTTAGTGTTAGGGTTAGGGTTAAGGTTAAGGTTAGGGTTAGGGTTAGGGTTAGGGTTAGGGTTAGGGTTAGGGTTAGGGTTAGGGTTAGGGTGAATGAACACTGCAAGAGCAATCCAAGATTAGGGTTAGGGTAAGGGTAAGGGTTAGGGTTAGGGTTAGGGTTAGGGTTAGGGTTAGGGTTAGGGTTAGGGTTAGGGTTAGGGTTAAGGTTAGGGTTAGGGTAAGGGTTAGGGTTTGGTTTAGGGTGAATGATCACCGCAAGAACAATCCAAGCTTAGGGGTAGGGTTAGGGTTAGGGTTAGTGTCAGAGCCACCCGTCTGGTCCCAGCTCACAAGAGACCCAAATCCGATCCAGTTTATTTACAAAAAGTCTTTATTGAAGATCATTGCTCCATTTACATTCCATCTCTGTGACTCTACGTCTGTAACGTTAGACCGCTGAAGTACCCTCTGAATCCGTACCGCCTCTACACCAATTTAAGAGGCTTGTGCTGGACCACCTCTTCCTCTCCTTCCTTTTCCGCAGGGTCTTTCTGCCCCCCTGGGTTCCCCCTCGCCGGGACTCGCCCGAGGCTGAATCCTCTGACGCCTCTGCCCCCTTCCTTCTAGCTTTCGGGCCGGGCTCCTCCCCAGGGCTCTCCTCACTTCCGCGCGCCTCTACATTTGAACTTGGCACGCGTACGTTGCTTCTGACCTTTCTCTCGACCGCTACACTGCTCCCGGTGCTGCTCTCCACCCCTTCCGGCTGAGCGTCCTGCTCCGATCTCCTTCCCCTGTCTCCTTCTTGCTCTGCTCCCTCTGACACACTGGTAACTCCACCCCCTTCACTCCGTTCCGGCTGAGAAGCCGGCTCCGGTGTCCAACTCCCACTGGGGCTTCTCCCTTCGCTCCCCTGCTCCTCACTGCTTCCCCCTTGGCCTCCCTTTGGTCTGACCAGGGGGGCCCCCTTTTGGGAGTCCTCTGACTCACTGGACAGACTCATGGACGACCTTTGGTCATCGTCATCCTCCTCCTCATCTCTCTGGGATTCTTCCCCCTCGCTCTCTGTCTCCTCCCCCATCTGCTCTTCTCTCCCTGAAACCCTGACATCCATCCCCCCCTCGAAGCCCCCCCTTCCCCCCTCCCGCTCGGCGGGTGCCGGTTGTGGAAACTGCGGCTCTTCGGGGGTAGGCTCAGGATACAGGTCGTCTACGTCAATGTTCTCTGCTGGCAGTTCTGTGTATGTGTGTTCGAACTCGGGTTCTTCACCCAAAGCCATCTCAGTCTCTTCTTCCATTGCTACTTCCTCTGGTGCTGCCCGCCAAGGCCCCATCATCCACCTCTTACGCCATTCCTCCTCTGGTTGCTCCTCCCACCAATCCGAAGGTAGTGTGTCCACTCCCGAACACGATCCCCTGGGCGGGCTCGATTCTGCTGTTCTTTCCTCGGAGGAAGAGAAACCCCTGAACGTGCTATCTGACAATGTGGGTGTGAAAAGCCAGTCATCAAAGTACTCAGCTGGCATGGGTCTATGTGGGAGAAGTGCATGGAACTCTTCCTTCAAAAGGGGTTCGTCTAACGCGTAGCCCGGCACCCAACTATTGGCAGTGGCTGGGGTGCCCTCTCTGGCGAGAAAGTATTCAACCCCCTCTTCCCCCCATCTCGAGTCCAGTATCTCTGTGACCTCGTTGAGGGGTTCGGCCCTAGGCGACCCCCCTCTCTTGGGTGACTCTTTGCGTGGGTCTGGTACTGTTTCTGACTCTTGAAACCTGTGCGGGGCCTTGTAGGGAGTGAGCACCGACCTATGAAAGACCGGGTGTACTCTGGAGCCTTCTGGAAGGGCCAGGCGAAATGCCACAGGATTGATCCTAGCCTCAACTTGGTATGGTCCTAGCTGCCTGTGTCCTAGCTTCTTCTTGGCTAACGATTTGGCTGGCATCGCTTGGGCCGCTAACCATACCCAGTCCCCCACCTGGATGTCTTCTCCCGCCCTTCTGTGTTTGTCCGCCTGCACCTTATAGGCTTGTTTGGCCAGCTCCAAATGTCTCCTCAGCTCCTCGTGCACCTCTTGCAACTCTGCTGCAAACTGGTCGGCCTCTTGCGGCACCCCCTCTCCTGGTGCTAATAGCCTCGGAAAGGTTCTGGGATGACGGCCATTGTTCGCGAAGAACGGCGTCACCCCCGTCGATGCGTGCTTCTTGTTGTTGTAGGCAAACTCAGCCATCGGCAGGTAGTCCACCCACGCTGCGGGTCGCTGATTGGCGTAACACCTCAGGTACTGCTGCATGATCGCGTTGACCCTCTCTGCTTGGCCGTTGGTCTGTGGATGTCTCGCCGACGCTAGGTCGATCTTGACGTGCAGGATACCCAGGAGCTTCTGCCAGAAGTTGGAAACAAATTGGCGCCCCCTGTCGGACAGGACGGACTGCGGTAGTCCATGCACTCTGAACACGTGGTCGATGAAGAGTTTGGCGGTCTGTTCTGCCGTCGCCACCTTGGCACAAGGAATGAAGTGCGCCATCTTGGTGAACAAGTCCACAACCACCAGTACCGCCGTCTTGCCCCTGGAGCTGGGCAGGTCAGTAACAAAATCCAGGGCTATCCTCTCCCACGGCTGCTGCGGCGTCTCCAGCGGTTCCAGCAATCCCGCTGGCTTCTGGTGTACTGGTTTGGACCTCTGACAGGTGTCACATCTGGCGACGTAATCCGCCACCTCTCCCCGCATCTGGGGCCACCAAAAGTCCCTGGCCACTAATTCTATTGTCTTCTCCTTGCCGAAGTGGCCCGCACTGGGGGCGTCGTGCAATTGCTGCAGAACCTTTGCACGAAGCTCGTCGTTTGGCACGTAGAGGGCACCCTTGCGAGTCAAGAGCCCGTCTCGCAACTGGAACTCATCGTCTCTCTGCGACCCGCTGCGCAGCTCCTCCATCTTGGATTGTGCAAATTGATCCACTTGCAACGCGCGGCGCACCGCGTCCAGGTCGACTGCGATGGCTGCGCACGCCCACGCCTGCGGTGCGAAAATGTGCTTCGCTGCTATTGGTGCCGTCTCCTCAAGGTATTGCGGTTTCCTGGAGAGTGCGTCGGCTATAACATTGGAGTCCCCCGGGATGTATTCTATTTTGAAGTCGAAATCCGCAAAGAATTCTGCCCAGCGCATGTGTCTTTTGGTCTGCAGCTTCGCCGTTCGCCAATACTCTAAGTTCTTGTGATCCGTGCACACTTGCACTGTGTGCTTGGCTCCTATGAGGAAGTGTCGCCACGCTTTGAAAGCTGCATGAATGGCCAACAGCTCCCTGTCCCATATGGTGTAGTTCTGCTCCGCCTTGCTGAGCTTCCGGGAGTAGAAGGCGCCCGGCCTCCAATTGCCTTGCGGATCCTCCTGCAGAAGGACGGCTCCAACCGCTCTGTCTGACGCGTCGGTTTCTACCCGCATAGGCCTGCCGGGATTCACGTGCAGTAGCTGTTCCTCGGAGGCGAAGAGGCTTTTAAGCTTCCGAAAAGAGCACTCTGCCTATTCCGTCCAAACGAACTTCTTCTTCTTGGAACTGAGGGTGTCCGTGATTGCTGCCGTCTCCTTTGCAAAACCTTTGATGAATTTGCCATAAAAATTGGCAAATCCGATGAATCTCTGGACTTCCTTCCGATTGCGTGGGCTCTTCCAGTCCAACACCGCTTGGACCTTGACTCTGTCCATGGCCAGCCCCTCGTCGGACAGCTTGTAGCCAAGGAAATCCACCTCCGTCACATCAAACTGGCATTTCTCCAACTTGGCGTACAGCCTGTGCTCCCGCAACCTCTGTAGGACCTCCTTTACATCCTTCTCGTGAGCTTTCGGCGATTCCGAGAAAATCAGGATGTCGTCGAGAAAACATACACACTTCTTGTAGAGGAGTCCCGCCAGCACGTGATGCATAAATGCTTGGAAAACGTGGCTGCCATTTTGGAGACCAAACGGCATAACTCTGTATTCATACGTGCCCAGAGGCGTGAACATGGCAGTCTTCCACTCATCGCCCTTCCGGATGCGGATGAGGTTGTACGCTCCACGCAAATCCAACTTGGTGAAGATCTTACCCTTCCTAACGGTCGCTAGGAGGTCGTCAATCTTGGGCATGGGGAAGGCCTTGGGCTTAGTCAGTCTGTTTATGAATCTATAGTCCACAACGAGTCTTTTTTGGGGCGTGTCTTTCTTCTTCACAAAGAAAACAGGACTGCCTCCCACTGCTTTGGATTCCCGGATGAACCCGCGCTTCAGATTATGCTCTATGAACTCTCTGAGCTCTTGCATCTCGTCCTCAGACATGGAATACAGCTTTGCAGTTGGCAGTTGCGCCCCCGGCACCAGGTCGATCGCACAGTCGTAAGGCCTGTGAGGCGGCAACTTGTCAGCTTCTTTCTCGCAGAAAACCTCCAAGAATCCTTCGTACTTGTGAGGCACTGCCTGCACCATGCCCAGTTGCAGCTGCTGCTCAGCCCCCTCCTCCTGATTGGTTTGGATGCAATGCTGAGCACAATACGATGAGCAGAAGGTGATTTGCCGCTGGTACCACGCTACAGCGGGACTATGCCTCTCCAGCCAACTCATGCCCAACACAATGGGCGTGTCTGACAGGTGGGTGACATTGAAGCTAATGACTTCTCGATGATTTCCAATCTGCATCACCATGGGAGGCGTCTGCTGCACAACTTGCCCTCCCAGCAATTTCCTGCCGTCCACCGTGACCACGTTCAGAGGCGTCGTTGCAGGCAGGAGCGCTATGCTATGCTGCTTGACAAATTGTATTCCCACAAAATCCGCATTGCTCCCTGAATCAATCGTGATGGGAACTTCCAGGGAGTGTCCATTCGGCAGCTGAAGGGTTGCAGTGAGTTGCACTGCTGGCTTGGGTGGTAAAGGGTCTGTGCGTTGCAAGGGTGCTGGGGACTGTTCTACAGATCCGCCTGGCTGAGCCCCAGTAGCTCCGCTTCCAACCAGGCACTGTCATTT
>NW_028113098.1:22500-35000 GCF_964234715.1 Podarcis melisellensis | reverse complement strand
GAACAACGCAAGAACAATCCAAGATTAGGGTTAGGGTTAGGGTAAGGGTTAGGGTTAGGGTTAGGGTTAGGGTTAGGGTTAGGGTTAGGGTTAGGGTGAATGAACACCGCAAGAACAATCCAAGATTAGGGTTAGTGTTAGTGTTAGGGTTAGGGTTAGGGTTAGGGTTAAGGTTAAGGTTAAGGTTAAGGTTAGGGTTAGGGTTAGGGTTAGGGTTAGGGTTAGGGTTAGGGTTAGGGTGAATGAACACCGCAAGAGCAATCCAAGATTAGGGTTAGGGTAAGGGTAAGGGTTAGGGTTAGGGTTAGGGTTAGGGTTAGGGTTAGGGTTAAGGTTAGGGTTAGGGTAAGGGTTAGGGTTTGGTTTAGGGTGAATGAACACCGCAAGAACAATCCAAGCTTAGGGGTAGGGTTAGGGTTAGGGTTACGGTTAGGTTTAGGTTTAGGTTTAGGTTTAGGTTTAGGGTTAGGGTTAGGGTTAGGGTTAGGGTGAATGAACGCCGCAAGAACAATGGTTAGGGTTAGGGTTAAGGTTAGGGTTAGGGTTAGGGTTAGGATTAATGAACACCACAAGAACAATCCAAGATTAGGGTTAGGGTTAGGGTTAGGGTTAGGGTTAGGGTTAGGGTTAGGGTTAGGGTGAATGAACAACGCAAGAACAATCCAAGATTAGGGTTAGGGTTAGGGTTAGGGTTAGGGTTAGGGTTAGGGTTAGGGTGAATGAACACCGCAAGAACAATCCAAGATTAGGGTTAGGGTTAGGGTTAGGGTTAGGGTTAGGGTTAGGGTTAGGGTTAGGGTTAGGGTTAAGGTTAGGGTTAGGGTTAGGGTTAGAATTAGGGTTAGGGTTAGGGTTGGGTTAGGGTTAGGGTTAGGGTTAGGGTTAGGGTTAGGGTTAGGGTTAGGGTTAGGGTTAGGGTGAATGAACACCGCAAGAGCAATCCAAGATTAGGGTTAGGGTAAGGGTAAGGGTTAGGGTTAGGGTTAGGGTTAGGGTTAGGGTTAGGGTGATTGAACACCGCAAGAACAATCCAAGATTAGGGTTAGTGTTAGTGCTAGGGTTAGGGTTAGGGTTAGGGTTAAGGTTAAGGTTAAGGTTAGGGTTAGGGTTGGGGTTAGGGTTAGGGTTAGGGTTAGGGTTAGGGTTAGGGTTAGGGTTAGGGTTAGGGTGAATGAACAACGCAAGAACAATCCAAGATTAGGGTTAGGGTTAGGGTAAGGGTTAGGGTTAGGGTTAGGGTTAGGGTTAGGGTTAGGGTGAATGAACACCGCAAGAACAATCCAAGATTAGGGTTAGTGTTAGTGTTAGGGTTAGGGTTAGGGTTAGGGTTAGGGTTAGGGTTAGGGTTAGGGTTAGGGTTAAGGTTAGGGTTAGGGTAAGGATTAGGGTTTGGTTTAGGGTGAATGAACACCGCAAGAACAATCCAAGCTTAGGGGTAGGGTTAGGGTTAGGGTTACGGTTAGGTTTAGGTTTAGGTTTAGGTTTAGGGTTAGGGTTAGGGTTAGGGTTAGGGTTAGGGTTAGGGTGAATGAACGCCGCAAGAACAATGGTTAGGGTTAGGGTTAAGGTTAGGGTTAGGGTTAGGGTTAGGATTAATGAACACCACAAGAACAATCCAAGATTAGGGTTAGGGTTAGGGTTAGGGTTAGGGTTAGGGTTAGGGTTAGGGTTAGGGTTAGGTTTAGGGTGAATGAACAACGCAAGAACAA
Organism: Podarcis melisellensis; assembly: GCF_964234715.1. Taxonomy (NCBI): domain Eukaryota; kingdom Metazoa; phylum Chordata; class Lepidosauria; order Squamata; family Lacertidae; genus Podarcis; species Podarcis melisellensis. The sequence goes on along the minus strand of NW_028113098.1, from coordinate 33,291 downwards.
TCCAAGATTAGGGTTAGGGTTAGGGTTAGGGTTAGGGTTAGGGTTAGGGTTAGGGTTAGGGTGAATGAACACCGCAAGAACAATCCAAGATTAGGGTTAGGGTTAGGGTTAGGGTTAGGGTTAGGGTTAGGGTTAGGGTTAAGGTTAGGGTTAGGGTTAGGGTTAGGGTTAGGGTTAGGGTTAGGGTTAGGGTTAGGGTTAGGGTTGGGTTAGGGTTAGGGTAAGGGTTAGCGTTTGGTTTAGGGTGAATGAACACTGCAAGAACAATGCAAGCTTAGGGGTAGGGTTAGGGTTAGGGTTAGGGTTAGGTTTAGGTTTAGGTTTAGGTTTAGGTTTAGGGTTAGGGATAGGGTTAGGGTTAGGGTTAGGGTTAGGGTTAGGATGAATGAATACCACAAGAACAATCCAAGATTAGGGTTAGGGTAAGGGTTAGGGTTAGGGTTAGGGTTAGGGTTAAGGTTAAGGTTAAGGTTAGGGTTAGGGTTAGGGTTAGGGTTAGGGTTAGGGTTAGGGTTAGGGTTAGGGTTAGGGTGAATGAACACCGCAAGAGCAATCCAAGATTAGGGTTAGGGTAAGGGTAAGGGTTAGGGTTAGGGTTAGGGTTAGGGTGATTGAACACCGCAAGAACAATCCAAGATTAGGGTTAGTGTTAGTGTTAGGGTTAGGGTTAGGGTTAAGGTTAAGGTTAGGGTTAGGGTTAGGGTTAGGGTTAGGGTTAGGGTTAGGGTTAGGGTTAGGGTTAGGGTGAATGAACAACGCAAGAACAATCCAAGATTAGGGTTAGGGTTAGGGTAAGGGTTAGGGTTAGGGTTAGGGTTAGGGTTAGGGTTAGGGTTAGGGTTAGGGTTAGGGTTAGGGTTAGGGTGAATGAACACCGCAAGAACAATCCAAGATTAGGGTTAGTGTTAGTGTTAGGGTTAGGGTTAGGGTTAGGGTTAAGGTTAAGGTTAAGGTTAAGGTTAGGGTTAGGGTTAGGGTTAGGGTTAGGGTTAGGGTTAGGGTTAGGGTTAGGGTTAGGGTGAATGAACACTGCAAGAGCAATCCAAGATTAGGGTTAGGGTAAGGGTAAGGGTTAGGGTTAGGGTTAGGGTTAGGGTTAGGGTTAGGGTTAGGGTTAGGGTTAGGGTTAGGGTAAGGGTTAGGGTTTGGTTTAGGGTGAATGAACACCGCAAGAACAATCCAAGCTTAGGGGTAGGGTTAGGGTTAGGGTTAAGGTTAGGTTTAGGTTTAGGTTTAGGTTTAGGTTTAGGGTTAGGGTTAGGGTTAGGGTTAGGGTTAGGGTGAATGAACGCCGCAAGAACAATGGTTAGGGTTAGGGTTAAGGTTAGGGTTAGGGTTAGGGTTAGGATTAATGAACACCACAAGAACAATCCAAGATTAGGGTTAGGGTTAGGGTTAGGGTTAGGGTTAGGGTTAGGGTTAGGGTTAGGGTTAGGGTTAGGGTTAGGGTTAGGGTGAATGAACAACGCAAGAACAATCCAAGATTAGGGTTAGGGTTAGGGTTAGGGTTAGGGTTAGGGTTAGGGTTAGGGTGAATGAACACCGCAAGAACAATCCAAGATTAGGGTTAGGGTTAGGGTTAGGGTTAGGGTTAGGGTTAGGGTTAGGGTTAGGGTTAAGGTTAGGGTTAGGGTTAGGGTTAGGGTTAGGGTTAGGGTTAGGGTTAGGGTTAGGGTTGGGTTAGGGTTAGGGTAAGGTTTAGGGTTTGGTTTAGGGTGAATGAACACTGCAAGAACAATGCAAGCTTAGGGGTAGGGTTAGGGTTAGGGTTAGGGTTAGGGTTAGGGTTAGGGTTAGGGTTAGGTTTAGGTTTAGGGTTAGGGATAGGGTTAGGGTTAGGGTTAGGGTTAGGGTTAGGGTTAGGGTTAGGATGAATGAATACCACAAGAACAATCCAAGATTAGGGTTAGGGTAAGGGTTAGGGTTAGGGTTAGGGTTAGGGTTAAGGTTAGGGTTAGGGTTAGGGTTAGGGTTAGGGTTAGGGTTAGGGTTAGGGTTAGGGTTAGGGTTAGGGTTAGGGTTGGGTTAGGGTTAGGGTAAGGGTTAGGGTTTGGTTTAGGGTGAATGAACACTGCAAGAACAATGCAAGCTTAGGGGTAGGGTTAGGGTTAGGGTTAGGGTTAGGGTTAGGTTTAGGTTTAGGTTTAGGGTTAGGGATAGGGTTAGGGTTAGGGTTAGGGTTAGGGTTAGGATGAATGAATACCACAAGAACAATCCAAGATTAGGGTTAGGGTAAGGGTTAGGGTTAGGGTTAGGGTTAGGGTTAAGGTTAAGGTTAAGGTTAGGGTTAGGGTTAGGGTTAGGGTTAGGGTTAGGGTTAGGGTTAGGGTTAGGGTTAGGGTTAGGGTTAGGGTTAGGGTTAGGGTTAGGGTGAATGAACACCGCAAGAGCAATCCAAGATTAGGGTTAGGGTAAGGGTAAGGGTTAGGGTTAGGGTTAGGGTTAGGGTTAGGGTGATTGAACACCGCAAGAACAATCCAAGATTAGGGTTAGTGTTAGTGTTAGGGTTAGGGTTAGGGTTAAGGTTAAGGTTAAGGTTAGGGTTAGGGTTAGGGTTAGGGTTAGGGTTAGGGTTAGGGTTAGGGTGAATGAACAACGCAAGAACAATCCAAGATTAGGGTTAGGGTTAGGGTAAGGGTTAGGGTTAGGGTTAGGGTTAGGGTTAGGGTTAGGGTTAGGGTGAATGAACACCGCAAGAACAATCCAAGATTAGGGTTAGTGTTAGTGTTAGGGTTAGGGTTAGGGTTAGGGTTAAGGTTAAGGTTAAGGTTAAGGTTAGGGTTAGGGTTAGGGTTAGGGTTAGGGTTAGGGTTAGGGTTAGGGTGAATGAACACCGCAAGAGCAATCCAAGATTAGGGTTAGGGTAAGGGTAAGGGTTAGGGTTAGGGTTAGGGTTAGGGTTAGGGTTAGGGTTAGGGTTAAGGTTAGGGTTAGGGTAAGGGTTAGGGTTTGGTTTAGGGTGAATGAACACCGCAAGAACAATCCAAGCTTAGGGGTAGGGTTAGGGTTAGGGTTACGGTTAGGTTTAGGTTTAGGTTTAGGTTTAGGTTTAGGGTTAGGGTTAGGGTTAGGGTTAGGGTGAATGAACGCCGCAAGAACAATGGTTAGGGTTAGGGTTAAGGTTAGGGTTAGGGTTAGGGTTAGGATTAATGAACACCACAAGAACAATCCAAGATTAGGGTTAGGGTTAGGGTTAGGGTTAGGGTTAGGGTTAGGGTTAGGGTTAGGGTGAATGAACAACGCAAGAACAATCCAAGATTAGGGTTAGGGTTAGGGTTAGGGTTAGGGTTAGGGTTAGGGTTAGGGTGAATGAACACCGCAAGAACAATCCAAGATTAGGGTTAGGGTTAGGGTTAGGGTTAGGGTTAGGGTTAGGGTTAGGGTTAAGGTTAGGGTTAGGGTTAGGGTTAGAATTAGGGTTAGGGTTAGGGTTGGGTTAGGGTTAGGGTTAGGGTTAGGGTTAGGGTTAGGGTTAGGGTTAGGGTTAGGGTGAATGAACACCGCAAGAGCAATCCAAGATTAGGGTTAGGGTAAGGGTAAGGGTTAGGGTTAGGGTTAGGGTTAGGGTTAGGGTTAGGGTTAGGGTTAGGGTGATTGAACACCGCAAGAACAATCCAAGATTAGGGTTAGTGTTAGTGCTAGGGTTAGGGTTAGGGTTAGGGTTAAGGTTAAGGTTAAGGTTAGGGTTAGGGTTGGGGTTAGGGTTAGGGTTAGGGTTAGGGTTAGGGTTAGGGTTAGGGTTAGGGTTAGGGTGAATGAACAACGCAAGAACAATCCAAGATTAGGGTTAGGGTTAGGGTAAGGGTTAGGGTTAGGGTTAGGGTTAGGGTTAGGGTTAGGGTTAGGGTTAGGGTGAATGAACACCGCAAGAACAATCCAAGATTAGGGTTAGTGTTAGTGTTAGGGTTAGGGTTAGGGTTAGGGTTAGGGTTAGGGTTAGGGTTAGGGTTAGGGTTAAGGTTAGGGTTAGGGTAAGGATTAGGGTTTGGTTTAGGGTGAATGAACACCGCAAGAACAATCCAAGCTTAGGGGTAGGGTTAGGGTTAGGGTTACGGTTAGGTTTAGGTTTAGGTTTAGGTTTAGGGTTAGGGTTAGGGTTAGGGTTAGGGTTAGGGTTAGGGTGAATGAACGCCGCAAGAACAATGGTTAGGGTTAGGGTTAAGGTTAGGGTTAGGGTTAGGGTTAGGATTAATGAACACCACAAGAACAATCCAAGATTAGGGTTAGGGTTAGGGTTAGGGTTAGGGTTAGGGTTAGGGTTAGGGTTAGGGTTAGGTTTAGGGTGAATGAACAACGCAAGAACAATCCAAGATTAGGGTTAGGGTTAGGGTTAGGGTTAGGGTTAGGGTTAGGGTTAGGGTGAATGAACACCGCAAGAACAATCCAAGATTAGGGTTAGGGTTAGGGTTAGGGTTAGGGTTAGGGTTAGGGTTAAGGTTAGGGTTAGGGTTAGGGTTAGGGTTAGGGTTAGGGTTAGGGTTAGGGTTAGGGTTGGGTTAGGGTTAGGGTAAGGGTTAGCGTTTGGTTTAGGGTGAATGAACACTGCAAGAACAATGCAAGCTTAGGGGTAGGGTTAGGGTTAGGGTTAGGGTTAGGTTTAGGTTTAGGTTTAGGTTTAGGTTTAGGGTTAGGGATAGGGTTAGGGTTAGGGTTAGGGTTAGGGTTAGGATGAATGAATACCACAAGAACAATCCAAGATTAGGGTTAGGGTAAGGGTTAGGGTTAGGGTTAGGGTTAGGGTTAAGGTTAAGGTTAAGGTTAGGGTTAGGGTTAGGGTTAGGGTTAGGGTTAGGGTTAGGGTTAGGGTTAGGGTTAGGGTTAGGGTGAATGAACACCGCAAGAGCAATCCAAGATTAGGGTTAGGGTAAGGGTAAGGGTTAGGGTTAGGGTTAGGGTTAGGGTGATTGAACACCGCAAGAACAATCCAAGATTAGGGTTAGTGTTAGTGTTAGGGTTAGGGTTAGGGTTAAGGTTAAGGTTAGGGTTAGGGTTAGGGTTAGGGTTAGGGTTAGGGTTAGGGTTAGGGTTAGGGTGAATGAACAACGCAAGAACAATCCAAGATTAGGGTTAGGGTTAGGGTAAGGGTTAGGGTTAGGGTTAGGGTTAGGGTTAGGGTTAGGGTTAGGGTTAGGGTTAGGGTTAGGGTGAATGAACACCGCAAGAACAATCCAAGATTAGGGTTAGTGTTAGTGTTAGGGTTAGGGTTAGGGTTAGGGTTAAGGTTAAGGTTAAGGTTAAGGTTAGGGTTAGGGTTAGGGTTAGGGTTAGGGTTAGGGTTAGGGTTAGGGTTAGGGTTAGGGTGAATGAACACCGCAAGAGCAATCCAAGATTAGGGTTAGGGTAAGGGTAAGGGTTAGGGTTAGGGTTAGGGTTAGGGTTAGGGTTAGGGTTAGGGTTAGGGTTAGGGTAAGGGTTAGGGTTTGGTTTAGGGTGAATGAACACCGCAAGAACAATCCAAGCTTAGGGGTAGGGTTAGGGTTAGGGTTAAGGTTAGGTTTAGGTTTAGGTTTAGGTTTAGGTTTAGGGTTAGGGTTAGGGTTAGGGTTAGGGTTAGGGTTAGGGTGAATGAACGCCGCAAGAACAATGGTTAGGGTTAGGGTTAAGGTTAGGGTTAGGGTTAGGGTTAGGATTAATGAACACCACAAGAACAATCCAAGATTAGGGTTAGGGTTAGGGTTAGGGTTAGGGTTAGGGTTAGGGTTAGGGTTAGGGTTAGGGTTAGGGTGAATGAACAACGCAAGAACAATCCAAGATTAGGGTTAGGGTTAGGGTTAGGGTTAGGGTTAGGGTTAGGGTTAGGGTGAATGAACACCGCAAGAACAATCCAAGATTAGGGTTAGGGTTAGGGTTAGGGTTAGGGTTAGGGTTAGGGTTAGGGTTAGGGTTAAGGTTAGGGTTAGGGTTAGGGTTAGGGTTAGGGTTAGGGTTAGGGTTGGGTTAGGGTTAGGGTAAGGTTTAGGGTTTGGTTTAGGGTGAATGAACACTGCAAGAACAATGCAAGCTTAGGGGTAGGGTTAGGGTTAGGGTTAGGGTTAGGGTTAGGGTTAGGGTTAGGGTTAGGGTTAGGTTTAGGTTTAGGGTTAGGGATAGGGTTAGGGTTAGGGTTAGGGTTAGGGTTAGGGTTAGGATGAATGAATACCACAAGAACAATCCAAGATTAGGGTTAGGGTAAGGGTTAGGGTTAGGGTTAGGGTTAGGGTTAAGGTTAAGGTTAAGGTTAGGGTTAGGGTTAGGGTTAGGGTTAGGGTTAGGGTTAGGGTTAGGGTTAGGGTTAGGGTTAGGGTTAGGGTGAATGAACACCGCAAGAGCAATCCAAGATTAGGGTTAGGGTAAGGGTAAGGGTTAGGGTTAGGGTTAGGGTTAGGGTTAGGGTGATTGAACACCGCAAGAACAATCCAAGATTAGGGTTAGTGTTAGTGTTAGGGTTAGGGTTAGGGTTAAGGTTAAGGTTAAGGTTAGGGTTAGGGTTGGGGTTAGGGTTAGGGTTAGGGTTAGGGTTAGGGTTAGGGTTAGGGTTAGGGTTAGGGTTAGGGTTAGGGTTAGGGTTAGGGTTAGGGTGAATGAACAACGCAAGAACAATCCAAGATTAGGGTTAGGGTTAGGGTAAGGGTTAGGGTTAGGGTTAGGGTTAGGGTTAGGGTTAGGGTTAGGGTTAGGGTTAGGGTTAGGGTGAATGAACACCGCAAGAACAATCCAAGATTAGGGTTAGTGTTAGTGTTAGGGTTAGGGTTAGGGTTAGGGTTAAGGTTAAGGTTAAGGTTAGGGTTAGGGTTAGGGTTAGGGTTAGGGTTAGGGTTAGGGTTAGGGTTAGGGTTAGGGTTAGGGTGAATGAACACCGCAAGAGCAATCCAAGATTAGGGTTAGGGTAAGGGTAAGGGTTAGGGTTAGGGTTAGGGTTAGGGTTAGGGTTAGGGTTAGGGTTAGGGTGAATGAACGCCGCAAGAACAATGGTTAGGGTTAGGGTTAAGGTTAGGGTTAGGGTTAGGATTAATGAACACCACAAGAACAATCCAAGATTAGGGTTAGGGTTAGGGTTAGGGTTAGGGTTAGGGTTAGGGTTAGGGTTAGGGTTAGGGTTAGGGTTAGGGTTAGGGTGAATGAACAACGCAAGAACAATCCAAGATTAGGGTTAGGGTTAGGGTTAGGGTTAGGGTTAGGGTTAGGGTTAGGGTTAGGGTTAGGGTGAATGAACACCGCAAGAACAATCCAAGATTAGGGTTAGGGTTAGGGTTAGGGTTAGGGTTAGGGTTAGGGTTAAGGTTAGGGTTAGGGTTAGGGTTAGGGTTAGGGTTAGGGTTAGGGTTAGGGTTAGGGTTGGGTTAGGGTTAGGGTAAGGTTTAGGGTTTGGTTTAGGGTGAATGAACACTGCAAGAACAATGCAAGCTTAGGGGTAGGGTTAGGGTTAGGGTTAGGGTTAGGGTTAGGGTTAGGGTTAGGGTTAGGGTTAGGTTTAGGTTTAGGGTTAGGGATAGGGTTAGGGTTAGGGTTAGGCTTAGGGTTAGGGTTAGGATGAATGAATACCACAAGAACAATCCAACATTAGGGTTAGGGTAAGGGTTAGGGTTAGGGTTAGGGTTAGGGTTAGGGTTAGGGTGAATGAACAACGCAAGAACAATCCAAGATTAGGGTTAGGGTTAGGTTAAGGGTTTGGGTTAGGGTTAGGGTTAGGGTTAGGGTTAGGGTTAGGGTTAAGGTTAGGGTTAGGGTAAGGGTTAGGGTTTGGTTTAGGGTGAATGAACACCGCAAGAACAATCCAAGCTTAGGGGTAGGGTTAGGGTTAGGGTTACGGTTAGGTTTAGGTTTAGGTTTAGGTTTAGGTTTAGGTTTAGGGTTAGGGTTAGGGTTAGGGTTAGGGTTAGGGTTAGGGTGAATGAACGCCGCAAGAACAATGGTTAGGGTTAGGGTTAAGGTTAGGGTTAGGGTTAGGGTTAGGGTTAGGATTAATGAACACCACAAGAACAATCCAAGATTAGGGTTAGGGTTAGGGTTAGGGTTAGGGTTAGGGTTAGGGTTAGGGTTAGGGTTAGGGTGAATGAACAACGCAAGAACAATCCAAGATTAGGGTTAGGGTTAGGGTTAGGGTTAGGGTTAGGGTTAGGGTTAGGGTTAGGGTTAGGGTTAGGGTGAATGAACACCGCAAGAACAATCCAAGATTAGGGTTAGGGTTAGGGTTAGGGTTAGGGTTAGGGTTAGGGTTAAGGTTAGGGTTAGGGTTAGGGTTAGGGTTAGGGTTAGGGTTAGGGTTAGGGTTGGGTTAGGGTTAGGGTAAGGGTTAGGGTTTGGTTTAGGGTGAATGAACACTGCAAGAACAATGCAAGCTTAGGGGTAGGGTTAGGGTTAGGGTTAGGGTTAGGTTTAGGTTTAGGGTTAGGGATAGGGTTAGGGTTAGGGTTAGGGTTAGGGTTAGGGTTAGGGTGAATGAACACCGCAAGAACAATCCAAGATTAGGGTTAGGGTTAGGGTTAGGGTTAGGGTTAGGGTTAAGGTTAGGGTTAGGGTTAGGGTTAGGGTTAGGGTTAGGGTTAGGGTTAGGATGAATGAACACCACAAGAACAATCCAAGATTAGGGTTAGGGTTAGGGTTAGGGTTAGGGTTAGGGTTAGGGTTAGGGTTAGGGTTAGGGTTAGGGTTAGAGTTAGGGTTGGGTTTAGGGTGAATGAACACCGCAAGAACAATCCAAGAATAGGGTTAGGGTTAGGGTTAGGGTTAGGGTTAGGGTTAGGGTTAGGGTTAGGGTTAGGGTTAGGATGAATGAACACCACAAGAACAATCCAAGATTAGGGTTAGGGTTAGGGTTAGGGTTAGGGTTGGGGTTAGGGTTAGGGTTAGGGTTAGGGTTAGGGTTAGGGTTAGGGTTAGGGTTAGGGTTAGGGTTAGGATGAATGAACACCGCAAGAACAATCCAAGATAAGGGTTAGTGTTAGGGTTAGGGTTAGGGTTAGGGTTAGGATGAATGAACACCGCAAGAACAATCCAAGATTAGGGTTAGGGTTAGGGTTAGGGTTAGGGTTAGGGTTAGGGTTACGATGAATGAACACTACAAGAACAATCCAAGATTAGGGTTAGGGTTAGGGTTAGGGTTAGGGTTAGGGTTAGGGTTAGGGTTAGGGTTAGGGTGAATGAACACCGCAAGAACAATCCAAGAATAGGGTTAGGGTTAGGGTTAGGGTTAGGGTTAGAGTGAATGAACACCGGAAGAACAATCCAAGAATAGGGTTAGGGTTAGGGTTAGGGTTAGGGTTAGGGTTAGGGTTAGGGTTAGGGTTAGGGTTAGGGTTAGGGTTAGGGTTAGGGTTAGGGTTAGGGTTGGGTTTAGGGTGAATGAACACCGCAAGAACAATCCAAGAATAGGGTTAGGGTTAGGGTTAGGGTTAGGGTTAGGGTTAGGTTTAGGTTTAGGGTTAGGGATAGGGTTAGGGTTAGGGTTAGGCTTAGGCTTAGGGTTAGGGTTAGGATGAATGAATACCACAAGAACAATCCAAGATTAGGGTTAGGGTAAGGGTTAGGGTTAGGGTTAGGGTTAGGGTTAGGGTTAGGGTTAGGGTGAATGAACAACGCAAGAACAATCCAAGATTAGGGTTAGGGTTAGGGTAAGGGTTTGGGTTAGGGTTAGGGTTAGGGTTAGGGTTAGGGTTAGGGTTAGGGTTAGGGTTAGGGTGAATGAACACCGCAAGAACAATCCAAGATTAGGGTTAGTGTTAGTGTTAGTGTTAGTGTTAGGGTTAGGGTTAAGGTTAAGGTTAGGGTTAGGGTTAGGGTTAGGGTTAGGGTTAGGGTTAGGGTTAGGGTTAGGGTTAGGGTTAGGGTTAGGGTTAGGGTTAGGGTTAGGGTTAGGGTGAATGAACACCGCAAGAGCAATCCAAGATTAGGGTTAGGGTAAGGGTAAGGGTTAGGGTTAGGGTTAGGGTTAGGGTTAGGGTTAGGGTTAGGGTTAAGGTTAGGGTTAGGGTAAGGGTTAGGGTTTGGTTTAGGGTGAATGAACACCGCAAGAACAATCCAAGCTTAGGGTTAGGGTTAGGGTTAGGGTTACGGTTAGGTTTAGGTTTAGGTTTAGGTTTAGGTTTAGGTTTAGGTTTAGGGTTAGGGTTAGGGTTAGGGTTAGGGTTAGGGTGAATGAACGCCGCAAGAACAATGGTTAGGGTTAGGGTTAAGGTTAGGGTTAGGGTTAGGGTTAGGATTAATGAACACCACAAGAACAATCCAAGATTAGGGTTAGGGTTAGGGTTAGGGTTAGGGTTAGGGTTAGGGTTAGGGTTAGGGTTAGGGTGAATGAACAACGCAAGAACAATCCAAGATTAGGGTTAGGGTTAGGGTTAGGGTTAGGGTTAGGGTTAGGGTTAGGGTTAGGGTGAATGAACACCGCAAGAACAATCCAAGATTAGGGTTAGGGTTAGGGTTAGGGTTAGGGTTAGGGTTAGGGTTAGGGTTAGGGTTAGGGTTAGGGTTAGGGTTAGGGTTAGGGTTAGGGTTAGCGTTGGGTTAGGGTTAGGGTAAGGGTTAGGGTTTGGTTTAGGGTGAATGAACACTGCAAGAACAATGCAAGCTTAGGGGTAGGGTTAGGGTTAGGGTTAGGGTTAGGGTTAGGGTTAGGGTTAGGGTTAGGGTTAGGTTTAGGTTTAGGGTTAGGGTTAGGGTTAGGGTTAGGGTTAGGGTTAGGGTTAGGGTTAGGGTTAGGGTTAGGGTTAGGGTGAATGAACACCGCAAGAACAATCCAAGATTAGGGTTAGGGTTAGGGTTAGGGTTAGGGTTAGGGTTAGGGTTAGGGTTAAGGTTAGGGTTAGGGTTAGGGTT
>NW_028113098.1:0-2500 GCF_964234715.1 Podarcis melisellensis | reverse complement strand
AAGATTAGGGTTAGGGTTAGGGTTAGGGTTAGGGTTAGGGTTAGGGTGAATGAACGCCGCAAGAACAATCCAAGCTTAGGGTTAGGGGTAGGGTTAGGGTTAGGGTTAGGGTTAGGGTAAGGGTTAGGGTTAGGGTTAGGGTGAATGAACACCGCAAGAACAATCCAAGATTAGGGTTAGGGTTAGGGTTAGGGTTAGGGTTAGGGTTAGGGTTAGGGTTAGGGTTAGGATGAATGAACACCGCAAGAACAATCCAAGATTAGGGTTAGGGTTAGGGTTAGGGTTAGGGTTAGGGTTAGGGTTAGGGTTAGGATGAATGAACACTACAAGAACAATCCAAGATTAGGGTTAGGGTTAGGGTTAGGGTTAGGGTTAGGGTTAGGGTTAGGGTGAATGAACACCGCAAGAACAATCCAAGATTAGGGTTAGGGTTAGGGTTAGGGTTAGGGTAGGGTTAGGGTTAGGATGAATGAACACCACAAGAACAATCCAAGATTAGCGTTAGGGTTAGGGTTAGGGTTAGGATGAATGAACACCGCAAGAACAATCCAAGATAAGGGTTAGTGTTAGTGTTAGTGTTAGTGTTAGTGTTAGGGTTAGGGTTAGGGTTAGGGTTAGGGTTAGGGTTAGGGTTAGGTTTAGGATGAATGAACACCGCAAGAACAATCCAAGATTAGGGTTAGGGTTAGGGTTAGGGTTAGGGTTAGCGTTAGGGTTAGGGTTAGGGTTGGGGTTAGGGTTAGGGTTAGGATGAATGAACACTACAAGAACAATCCAAGATTAGGGTTAGGGTTAGGGTTAGGGTTAGGGTTAGGGTGAATGAACACCGCAAGAACAATCCAAGATTAGGGTTAGGGTTAGGGTTAGGGTTATGGTTAGGGTTAGGATGAATGAACACCACAAGAACAATCCAAGATTAGGGTTAGGGTTAGGGTTAGGGTTAGGGTTAGGGTTAGGGTTAGGGTTAGGGTGAATGAACAACGCAAGAACAATCCAAGATTAGGGTTAGGGTTAGGGTTAGGGTTAGGATGAATGAACACCACAAGAACAATCCAAGATTAGGGTTAGGGTTAGGGTTAGGGTTAGGGTTAGGGTTAGGGTGAATGAACACCGCAAGAACAATCCAAGAATAGGGTTAGGGTTAGGGTTAGGGTTAGGGTTAGGGTTAGGGTTAGGATGAATGAACACCACAAGAACAATCCAAGATTAGGGTTAGGGTTAGGGTTAGGGTTAGGTTAGGGTGAATGAACACCGCAAGAACAATCCAGGATTAGGGTTAGGTTAGGGTTAGGGTTAGGATGAATGAACACCAAAAGAACAATCCAAGATTAGGGTTAGGGTTAGGGTTAGGGTTAGGGTTAGGGTTATGGTTAGGTTAGGTTAGGGTTAGGGTTAGGTTAGGGTTAGGGTAGGGTTAGGGTGAATGAACACCGGAAGAACAATCCAAGAATAGGGTTAGGGTTAGGGTTAGGGTTAGGGTTAGGGTGAATGAACACCGGAAGAACAATCCAAGAATAGGGTTAGGGTTAGGGTTAGGGTTAGGGTTAGGGTTAGGGTTAGGGTTAGGGTTAGGGTTAGGGTTAGGGTTAGAGTTAGGGTTCGGGTTAGGTTTAGGATGAATGAACACCGCAAGAACAATCCCAGATTAGGGTTAGGGTTAGGGTTAGGGTTAGGGTCAGGGTTAGGGTTAGGTTAGGGTTAGGATGAATGAACACTACAAGAACAATCCAAGATTAGGGTTAGGGTTAGGGTTAGGGTTAGGGTTAGGGTTAGGGTTAGGGTTAGGTAAGGGTTAGGGTTAGGGTGAATGAACACCGCAAGAACAATCCAAGATTAGGGATAGGGTTAGGTTAGGGTTAGGGTTAGGGTTAGGGTTAGGGTTAGGGTTAGGGTTAGGGTTAGGGTTAGGGTTAGGGTTAGGGTTAGGATGAATGAACACCGCAAGAACAATCCAAGATTAGGGTTAGGGTTAGGGTTAGGGTTAGGGTTAGGGTTAGGGTTAGGGTTAGGGTTAGGGTTAGGATGAATGAACACTACAAGAACAATCCAAGATTAGGGTTAGGGTTAGGGTTAGGGTTACGGTTAGGGTTAGGGTTAGGGTGAATGAACACCGCAAGAACAATCCAAGATTAGGGTTAGGGTTAGGGTTAGGGTTAGGGTTAGGGTTAGGGTTAGGGTTAGGGTAGGGTTAGGGTTAGGGTTAGGATGAATGAACACCACAAGAACAATCCAAGATTAGCGTTAGGGTTAGGGTTAGGGTTAGGATGAATGAACACCGCAAGAACAATCCAAGATAAGGGTTAGTGTTAGTGTTAGTGTTAGGGTTAGGGTTAGGGTTAGGGTTAGGGTTAGGGTTAGGGTTAGGGTTAGGGTTAGGGTTAGGGTTAGGTTTAGGATGAATGAACACCGCAAGAACAATCCAAGATTAGGGTTAGGGTTAGGGTTAGGGTTAGGGTTAGGGTTAGGGTTAGGGTTAGGGTTAGGGTTGGGGTTAGGGTTA
>NW_028113099.1:365000-369000 GCF_964234715.1 Podarcis melisellensis | reverse complement strand
TGTTATTGCGGTGTTCATTCACCCTAACCCTAACCCTAACCCTAACCAACCCTAACCCTAACCCTAACCCTAACCTTGGATTGTTCTTGTAGTGTTCATTCATCCTAACCCTAACCCTAACCCTAACCCTAGCCCTAACCCTAATCTTGGATTGTTCTTGCGGTGTTCATTCATCCTTACCCTAACCCTAACCCTAACCCTAACCCTAACCCTAACCCTAACCCTAACCCTAACCCTATTCTTGGATTGTTCTTGTAGTGTTCATTATCCTAACCCTAACCCTAACCCTAACCCTAACCCTAACCCTAACCCTAACCCTAACCCTAATCTTGGATTGTTCTTGCGGTGTTCATTCATCCTAACCCTAACCCTAACCCTAACCCTAACCCTAACCCTAACCCTAACCCTATTCTTGGATTGTTTTTGCGGTGTTCATTCACCCTAACCCTAACCCTAACCCTAACCCTATTCTTGGATTGTTCTTGCGGTGTTCATTCACCCTAACCCTAACCCTAACCCTAACCCTAACCCTAACCCTAACCCTAATCTTTGATTGTTCTTGCGGTGTTCATTCATCCTAACCCTAACCCTAACCCTAACCCTAACCCTAACCCTAACCCTAATCTTGGATTGTTCTTGTAGTGTTCATTCATCCTAACCCTAACCCTAACCCTAACCCTAACCCTAACCCTAACCCTAACCCTAACCCTAACCCTAACCCTAATCTTGGATTGTTCTTGCGGTGTTCATTCATCCTAACCCTAACCCTAACCCTAACCCTAACCCTAACCCTAACCCTAACCCTAACCCTAACCCTAATCCTAACCCTATTCTTGGATTGTTCTTGCGGTGTTCATTCACCCTAACCCTAACCCTAACCCTAACCCTAACCCTAACCCTAACCCTAACCCTAATCTTGGATTGTTCTTGTGGTGTTCATTCATCCTAACCCTAACCCTAACCCTAACCCTAACCCTAACCCTAACCCTAACCCTAACCCTAACCCTAATCTTGGATTGTTCTTGCGGTATTCATTCACCCTAACCCTAACCCTAACCCTAACCCTAACCCTAACCCTAACCCTAACCCTAACCCTAACCTTGGATTGTTCTTGTAGTGTTCATTCATCCTAACCCTAACCCTAACCCTAACCCTAACCCTAACCCTAGCCCTAACCCTAATCTTGGATTGTTCTTGCGGTGTTCATTCATCCTAACCCTAACCCTAACCCTAACCCTAACCCTAACCCTAACCCTAACCCTAACCCTAACCCTAACCCTAACCCTATTCTTGGATTGTTCTTGTAGTGTTCATTCATCCGAACCCTAACCCTAACCCTAACCCTAACCCTAACCCTAACCCTAACCCTAACCCTAATCTTCAATTGTTCTTGCGGTGTTCATTCATCCTAACCCTAATCCTAACCCTAACCCTAACCCTAACCCTAACCCTAACCCTAACCCTAACCCTAACCCTAACCCTAACCCTATTCTTGGATTGTTCTTACGGTGTTCATTCACCCTAACCCTAACCCTAACCCTAACCCTAACCCTGACCCTAACCCTATTCTTGGATTGTTCTTGCGGTGTTCATTCACCCTAACCCTAACCCTAACCCTAACCCTAACCCTAACCCTAACCCTAACCCTAACCCTAACCCTAACCCTAATCTTGGATTGTTCTTGCGGTGTTCATTCATCCTAACCCTAACCCTAACCCTAACCCTAACCCTAACCCTAACCCTAACCCTAACCCTAACCCTAACCCTAACCCTAACCCTAACCCTAACCCTAACCCTAAGCTTGGATTGTTCTTGTGGTGTTCATTCATCCTAACCCTAACCCTAACCCTAACCATAACCCTAACCCTAACCCTAACCCTAACCCTAACCCTAACCCTAACCCTAACCCTAACCCTAACCCTAATCTTGGATTGTTATTGCGGTGTTCATTCACCCTAACCCTAACCCTAACCCTAACCCTAACCCTAACCCTAACCCTAACCCTAACCCTAACCCTAACCCTAACCTTGGATTGTTCTTGTAGTGTTCATACATCCTAACCCTAACCCTAACCCTAACCCTAGCCCTAACCCTAATCTTGGATTGTTCTTGCGGTGTTCATTCATCCTTACCCTAACCCTAACCCTAACCCTAACCCTAACCCTAACCCTAACCCTAACCCTAACCCTAACCCAAACCCTATTTTTGGATTGTTCTTGTACTGTTCATTCATCCTAACCCTAACCCTAACCCTAACCCTAACCCTAACCCTAACCCTAACCCTAACCCTAATCTTGGATTGTTCTTGCGGTGTTCATTCATCCTAACCCTAACCCTAACCCTAACCCTAACCCTAACCCTAACCCTAACCCTAACCCTAACCCTAACCCTAACCCTAACCCTATTCTTGGATTGTTTTTGCGGTGTTCATTCACCCTAACCCTAACCCTAACCCTAACCCTATTCTTGGATTGTTCTTGCGGTGTTCATTCACCCTAACCCTAACCCTAACCCTAACCCTAACCCTAACCCTAACCCTAACCCTAACCCTAATCTTTGATTGTTCTTGCGGTGTTCATTCATCCTAACCCTAACCCTAACCCTAACCCTAACCCTAACCCTAACCCTAATCTTGGATTGTTCTTGTAGTGTTCATTCATCCTAACCCTAACCCTAACCCTAACCCTAACCCTAACCCTAACCCTAACCCTAATCTTGGATTGTTCTTGCGGTGTTCATTCATCCTAACCCTAACCCTAACCCTAACCCTAACCCTAACCCTAACCCTAACCCTAACCCTAACCCTAACCCTAACCCTATTCTTGGATTGTTCTTGCAGTGTTCATTCACCCTAACCCTAACCCTAACCCTAACCCTAACCCTAACCCTAACCCTAACCCTAACCCTAACCCTAACCCTAATCTTGGATTGTTCTTGTGGTGTTCATTCATCCTAACCCTAACCCTAACCCTAACCCTAACCCTAACCCTAACCCTAACCCTAACCCTAATCTTGGATTGTTCTTGCGGTGTTCATTCACCCTAACCCTAACCCTAACCCTAACCCTAACCCTAACCCTAACCTTGGATTGTTCTTGTAGTGTTCATTCATCCGAACCCTAACCCTAACCCTAACCCTAACCCTAACCCTAACCCTAACCCTAACCCTAACCCTAACCCTAACCCTAATCTTCAATTGTTCTTGCGGTGTTCATTCATCCTAACCCTAATCCTAACCCTAACCCTAACCCTAACCCTAACCCTAACCCTAACCCTAACCCTAACCCTATTCTTGGATTGTTCTTACGGTGTTCATTCACCCTAACCCTAACCCTAACCCTAACCCTAACCCTGACCCTAACCCTATTCTTGGATTGTTCTTGCGGTGTTCATTCACCCTAACCCTAACCCTAACCCTAACCCTAATCTTGGATTGTTCTTGCGGTGTTCATTCATCCTAACCCTAACCCTAACCCTAACCCTAACCCTAACCCTAACCCTAACCCTAACCCTAACCCTAACCCTAACCCTAACCCTAATCTTGGATTGTTCTTGTAGTGTTCATTCATCCTAACCCTAACCCTAACCCTAACCCTAACCCTAACCCTAACCCTAACCCTAACCCTAACCCTAACCCTAACCCTAACCCTAACCCTAACCCTAACCCTAACCCTAACCCTAATCTTGGATTGTTCTTGCGGTGTTCATTCATCCTAACCCTAACCCTAACCCTAACCCTAACCCTAACCCTAACCCTAACCCTAACCCTAATCTTGGATTGTTCTTGCGGTGTTCATTCATCCTAAACCTAACCCTAACCCTAACCCTAACCCTAACCCTAACCCTAACCCTAACCCTAACCCTAACCCTAACCCTAACCCTAACCCTAACCCTAACCCTAACCTAACCCTAACCCTAACCCTAACCCTAACCCTAACCCTAACCCTAACCCTAACCCTATTCTTGGTTTGTTCTTCCGGTGTTCATTCACTCTAACCCTA
>NW_028113099.1:342500-345000 GCF_964234715.1 Podarcis melisellensis | reverse complement strand
CTAACCCTAACCCTAACCCTAACCCTAACCTTGGATTGTTCTTGTAGTGTTCATTCATCCTAACCCTAACCCTAACCCTAACCCTAACCCTAGCCCTAACCCTAATCTTGGATTGTTCTTGCGGTGTTCATTCATCCTAACCCTAACCCTAACCCTAACCCTAACCCTAACCCTAACCCTAACCCTAACCCTAATCTTGGATTGTTCTTGTGGTGTTCATTCATCCTAACCCTAACCCTAACCCTAACCCTAACCCTAACCCTAACCCTAACCCTAACCCTAATCTTGGATTGTTCTTGCGGTGTTCATTCACCCTAACCCTAACCCTAACCCTAACCCTAACCCTAACCCTAACCCTAACCCTAACCCTAACCCTAACCCTAACCCTAATCTTGGATTGTTCTTCTAGTGTTCATTCATCCTAACCCTAACCCTAACCCTAATCTTGGATTGTTCTTGCGGTGTTCATTCATCCTAAACCTAACCCTAACCCTAACCCTAACTCTAACCCTAACCCTAACCCTAACCCAAACCCTAACCCTATTCTTGGATTGTTCTTCCGGTGTTCATTCACTCTAACCCTAACCCTAACCCTAACCCTAACCCTAACCCTAACCCTAACCCTAACCCTAACCCTAACCCTAACCCTATTCTTGGATTGTTCTTGCGGTGTTCATTCACCCTAACCCTTACCCTAACCCTAACCCTAACCCTAACTCTAACCCTAACCCTAACCCTAACCCTAACCCTTATCTTGGATTGTTCTTGTAGTGTTCATTCATCCTAACCCTAACCCTAACCCTAACCCTAATCTTGGCTTCTTCTTGCGGTGTTCTTTCATCCTAACCCTAACCCTAACCCTAACCCTAACCCTAACCCTAAACCTAACCCTAACCCTACCCTAACCCTAACCCTAACCCTAACCCTAACCCTAACCCTAACCCTAACCCTAACACTAACACTAACACTAACCCTTATCTTGGATTGTTCTTGCGGTGTTCGTTCATCCTAACCCTAACCCTAACCCTAACCCTATTCCTGGATTGTTCTTGCGGTGTTCATTCACCCTAACCCTAACCCTAACCCTAACCCTAACCCTAACCCTAACCCTAACCCTAACCCTAACCCTAACCCTAATCTTGGATTGTTCTTGCGGTGTTCATTCACCCTAACCCTAACCCTAACCCTAACCCTAACCCTAACCCTAACCCTAACCATATTCTTGGATTGTTCTTGCGGTGTTCATTCACCCTAACCCTAACCCTAACCCTAACCCTAACCCTAACCCTAACCCTAACCCTAACCCTAACCCTAATCTTGGATTGTTCTTGTGGTGTTCATTCATCCTAACCCTAACCCTAACCCTAACCCTAACCCTAACCCTAATCTTGGATTGTTCTTGCGGTGTTCATTCACCCTAACCCTAACCCTAACCCTAACCCTAACCCTAACCCTAACCCTAACCCTAACCTTGGATTGTTCTTGTAGTGTTCATTCATCCTAACCCTAACCCTAACCCTAACCCTAGCCCTAACCCTAATCTTGGATTGTTCTTGCGGTGTTCATTCATCCTAACCCTAACCCTAACCCTAACCCTATCCCTATCCCTAACCCTAACCCTAACCCTAACCCTAACCCTAACCCTAACCCTCACCCTATTCTTGGATTGTTCTTGTAGTGTTCATTCATCCTAACCCTAACCCTAACCCTAACCCTAACCCTAACCCTAACCCTAATCTTGGATTGTTCTTGCGGTGTTCATTCATCCTAACCCTAACCCTAACCCTAACCCTAACCCTAACCCTAACCCTAACCCTAACCCTAACCCTAACCCTAACCCTAACCCTATTCTTGGATTGTTCTTGCGGTGTTCATTCACCCTAACCCTAACCCTAACCCTAACCCTAACCCTAACCCTATTCTTGGATTGTTCTTGCGGTGTTCATTCACCCTAACCCTAACCCTAACCCTAACCCTAACCCTAACCCTAACCCTAACCCTAACCCTAACCCTAACCCTAATCTTGGATTGTTCTTGCGGTGTTCATTCATCCTAACCCTAACCCTAACCCTAACCCTAACCCTAACCCTAACCCTAACCCTAACCCTAACCCTAACCCTAATCTTGGATTGTTCTTGTAGTGTTCATTCATCCTAACCCTAACCCTAACCCTAACCCTAACCCTAACCCTCACCCTAACCCTAACCCTAATCTTGGATTGTTCTTGCGGTGTTCATTCAACCTAACCCTAACCCTAACCCTAACCCTAACCCTATTCTTGGATTGTTCTTGCGGTGTTCATTCACCCTAACCCTAACCCTAACCCTAACCCTAACCCTAACCCTAACCCTAACCCTAACCCTAACCCTAACCCTAACCCTAACCCTAACCCTAACCCTAATCTTGGATTGTTCTTGTGGTGTTCATTCATCCTAACCCTAACCCTAACCCTAACCCTAACCCTAACCCTAACCCTAACCCTAACCCTAACCCTAACCCT
>NW_028113099.1:322500-337500 GCF_964234715.1 Podarcis melisellensis | reverse complement strand
TTGTTCTTCCGGTGTTCATTCACTCTAACCCTAACCCTAACCCTAACCCTAACCCTAACCCTAACCCTAACCCTAACCCTAACCCTATTCTTGGATTGTTCTTGCGGTGTTCATTCACCCTAACCCTTACCCTAACCCTAACCCTAACCCTAACTCTAACCCTAACCCTAACCCTAACCCTAACCCTAACCCTAACCCTAACCCTAACCCTAACCCTAACCCTAACCCTTATCTTGGATTGTTCTTGTAGTGTTCATTCATCCTAACCCTAACCCTAACCCTAATCTTGGCTTGTTCTTGCGGTGTTCATTCATCCTAAACCTAACCCTAACCCTAACCCTAACCCTAACCCTAACCCTAACCCTAACCCTAATCTTGGATTGTTCTTGCGGTGTTCATTCACCCTATCCCTAACCCTAACCCTAATCCTAACCCTAACCCTAACCCTAACCCTAACCCTAACCCTAACCCTAACCCTAACCCTAACCCTAACCCTAACCCTAACCCTAACCCTAACCCTAATCTTGGATTGTTCTTGTAGTGTTCATTCATCCTAACCCTAACCCTAACCCTAACCCTAACCCTAATCTTGGATTGTTCTTGCGGTGTTCATTCATCCTAAACCTAACCCTAACCCTAACTCTAACCCTAACCCTAACCCTAACCCTAACCCTAACCCTATTCTTGGATTGTTCTTCCGGTGTTCATTCACTCTAACCCTAACCCTAACCCTAACCCTAACCCTAACCCTATTCTTGGATTGTTCTTGTAGTGTTCATTCATCCTAACCCTAACCCTAACCCTAACCCTAACCCTAACCCTAACCCTAACCCTAACCGTATTCTTGGATTGTTCTTGTAGTGTTCATTCATCCTAACCCTAACCCTAACCCTAACCCTAACCCTAACCCTAACCCTAACCCTAACCCTAACCCTAACCCTAACCCTAACCCTAATCTTGGATTGTTCTTGCGGTGTTCATTCATCCTAACCCTAACCCTAACCCTAACCCTAACCCTAACCCTAATCTTGGATTGTTCTTGCGGTGTTCATTCACCCTAACCCTAACCCTAACCCTAACCCTAACCCTAACCCTAACCCTAACCCTAACCCTAACCTTGGATTGTTCTTGTAGTGTTCATTCATCCTAACCCTAACCCTAACCCTAACCCTAACCCTAGCCCTAACCCTAATCTTGGATTGTTCTTGCGGTGTTCATTCATCCTAACCCTAACCCTAACCCTAACCCTAACCCTAACCCTAACCCTAACCCTAACCCTAACCCTAACCCTAACCCTAACCCTAACCCTAATCTTGGATTGTTCTTGTGGTGTTCATTCATCCTAACCCTAACCCTAACCCTAACCCTAACCCTAACCCTAACCCTAATCTTGGATTGTTCTTGCGGTGTTCATTCACCCTAACCCTAACCCTAACCCTAACCCTAACCCTAACCCTAACCCTAACCCTAACCCTAACCCTAACCCTAACCCTAACCCTAATCTTGGATTGTTCTTGTAGTGTTCATTCATCCTAACCCTAACCCTAACCCTAATCTTGGATTGTTCTTGCGGTGTTCATTCATCCTAAACCTAACCCTAACCCTAACTCTAACCCTAACCCTAACCCTAACCCTAACCCTAACCCTAACCCTATTCTTGGATTGTTCTTCCGGTGTTCATTCACTCTAACCCTAACCCTAACCCTAACCCTAACCCTAACCCTAACCCTAACACTAACACTAACACTAACACTAACACTAACACTAACACTAACACTAACACTAACCCTTATCTTGGATTGTTCTTGCGGTGTTCATTCATCCTAACCCTAACCCTAACCCTAACCCTAACCCTAACCCTAACCCTAACCCTATTCCTGGATTGTTCTTGCGGTGTTCATTCACCCTAACCCTAACCCTAACCCTAACCCTAACCCTAACCCTAACCCTAACCCTAACCCTAACCCTAACCCTAACCCTAATCTTGGATTGTTCTTGCGGTGTTCATTCACCCTAACCCTAACCCTAACCCTAACCCTATTCTTGGATTGTTCTTGCGGTGTTCATTCACCCTAACCCTAACCCTAACCCTTACCCTAACCCTAACCCTAACCCTAACCCTAACCCTAACCCTAACCCTAACCCTAACCCTAATCTTGGATTGTTCTTGTGGTGTTCATTCATCCTAACCCTAACCCTAACCCTAACCCTAACCCTAACCCTAACCCTAACCCTAACCCTAACCCTAACCCTAACCCTAATCTTGGATTGTTCTTGCGGTGTTCATTCACCCTATCCCTAACCCTAACCCTAATCCTAACCCTAACCCTAACCCTAACCCTAACCCTAACCCTAACCCTAACCCTAACCCTAACCCTAACCCTAACCCTAACCCTAACCCTAATCTTGGATTGTTCTTGTAGTGTTCATTCATCCTAACCCTAACCCTAACCCTAACCCTAACCCTAACCCTAACCCTAATCTTGGATTGTTCTTGCGGTGTTCATTCATCCTAAACCTAACCCTAACCCTAACTCTAACCCTAACCCTAACCCTAACCCTAACCCTAACCCTATTCTTGGATTGTTCTTCCGGTGTTCATTCACTCTAACCCTAACCCTAACCCTAACCCTAACCCTAACCCTAACCCTAACCCTAACCCTAACCCTAACCCTAACCCTAACCCTAACCCTAACCCTAACCCTATTCTTGGATTGTTCTTGCGGTGTTCATTCACCCTAACCCTTACCCTAACCCTAACCCTAACCCTAACTCTAACCCTAACCCTAACCCTAACCCTAACCCTAACCCTAACCCTTATCTTGGATTGTTCTTGTAGTGTTCATTCATCCTAACCCTAACCCTAACCCTAATCTTGGCTTGTTCTTGCGGTGTTCATTCATCCTAAACCTAACCCTAACCCTAACCCTAACCCTAACCCTAACCCTAACCCTAACCCTAATCTTGGATTGTTTTTGCGGTGTTCATTCACCCTATCCCTAACCCTAACCCTAATCCTAACCCTAACCCTAACCCTAACCCTAACCCTAACCCTAACCCTAACCCTAACCCTAACCCTAACCCTAACCCTAACCCTAATCTTGGATTGTTCTTGTAGTGTTCATTCATCCTAACCCTAACCCTAACCCTAACCCTAACCCTAACCCTAACCCTAATCTTGGATTCTTCTTGCGGTGTTCATTCATCCTAAACCTAACCCTAACCCTAACTCTAACCCTAACCCTAACCCTAACCCTAACCCTAACCCTATTCTTGGATTGTTCTTCCGGTGTTCATTCACTCTAACCCTAACCCTAACCCTAACCCTAACCCTAACCCTAACCCTAACCCTAACCCTAACCCTAACCCTAACCCTATTCTTGGATTGTTCTTGCGGTGTTCATTCACCCTAACCCTTACCCTAACCCTAACCCTAACCCTAACTCTAACCCTAACCCTAACCCTAACCCTAACCCTAACCCTAACCCTAACCCTAACCCTTATCTTGGATTGTTCTTGTAGTGTTCATTCATCCTAACCCTAACCCTAACCCTAATCTTGGCTTGTTCTTGCGGTGTTCATTCATCCTAAACCTAACCCTAACCCTAACCCTAACCCTAACCCTAACCCTAACCCTAACCCTAACCCTAACCCTAACCCTAACCCTAACACTAACACTAACACTAACACTAACCCTTATCTTGGATTGTTCTTGCGGTGTTCGTTCATCCTAACCCTAACCCTAACCCTAACCCTAACCCTATTCCTGGATTGTTCTTGCGGTGTTCATTCACCCTAACCCTAACCCTAACCCTAACCCTAACCCTAACCCTAACCCTAACCCTAACCCTAACCCTAACCCTAACCCTAACCCTAATCTTGGATTGTTCTTGCGGTGTTCATTCACCCTAACCCTAACCCTAACTCTAACCCTAACCCTAACCCTATTCTTGGATTGTTCTTGCGGTGTTCATTCACCCTAACCCTAACCCTAACCCTAACCCTAACCCTAACCCTAACCCTAACCCTAAACCTAATCTTGGATTGTTCTTGTGGTGTTCATTCATCCTAACCCTAACCCTAACCCTAACCCTAACCCTAACCCTAACCCTAACCCTAACCCTAATCTTGGATTGTTCTTGCGGTGTTCATTCACCCTAACCCTAACCCTAACCCTAACCCTAACCCTAACCCTAACCCTAACCCTAACCCTAACCCTAACCCTAACCTTGGATTGTTCTTGTAGTGTTCATTCATCCTAACCCTAACCCTAACCCTAACCCTAACCCTAGCCCTAACCCTAATCTTGGATTGTTCTTGCGGTGTTCATTCATCCTAACCCTAACCCTAACCCTAACCCTAACCCTAACCCTAACCCTATTCTTGGATTGTTCTTGTAGTGTTCATTCATCCTAACCCTAACCCTAACCCTAACCCTAACCCTAACCCTAACCCTAACCCTAACCCTAACCCTAACCCTAATCTTGGATTGTTCTTGCGGTGTTCATTCATCCTAACCCTAACCCTAACCCTAACCCTAACCCTAACCCTAATCTTGGATTGTTCTTGCGGTGTTCATTCACCCTAACCCTAACCCTAACCCTAACCCTAACCCTAACCCTAACCCTAACCCTAACCCTAACCCTAACCCTAACCCTAACCTTGGATTGTTCTTGTAGTGTTCATTCATCCTAACCCTAACCCTAACCCTAACCCTAACCCTAGCCCTAACCCTAATCTTGGATTGTTCTTGCGGTGTTCATTCATCCTAACCCTAACCCTAACCCTAACCCTAACCCTAACCCTAACCCTAACCCTAACCCTAACCCTAACCCTAACCCTAACCCTAACCCTAACCCTATTCTTGGATTGTTCTTGTAGTGTTCATTCATCCTAACCCTAACCCTAACCCTAACCCTAACCCTAACCCTAACCCTAACCCTAACCCTAACCCTAACCCTAATCTTGGATTGTTCTTGCGGTGTTCATTCATCCTAACCCTAACCCTAACCCTAACCCTAACCCTAACCCTAACCCTAATCTTGGATTGTTCTTGCGGTGTTCATTCACCCTAACCCTAACCCTAACCCTAACCCTAACCCTAACCCTAACCCTAACCCTAACCCTAACCCTAACCCTAACCCTAATCTTGGATTGTTCTTGTGGTGTTCATTCATCCTAACCCTAACCCTAACCCTAACCATAACCCTAACCCTAACCCTAATCTTGGATTGTTCTTGCGGTGTTCATTCACCCTAACCCTAACCCTAACCCTAACCCTAACCCTAACCCTAACCCTAACCCTAACCCTAACCCTAATCTTGGATTGTTCTTCTAGTGTTCATTCATCCTAACCCTAACCCTAACCCTAATCTTGGATTGTTCTTGCGGTGTTCATTCATCCTAAACCTAACCCTAACCCTAACCCTAACTCTAACCCTAACCCTAACCCTAACCCTAACCCTAACCCTATTCTTGGATTGTTCTTCCGGTGTTCATTCACTCTAACCCTAACCCTAACCCTAACCCTAACCCTAACCCTAACCCTAACCCTAACCCTAACCCTAACCCTAACCCTATTCTTGGATTGTTCTTGCGGTGTTCATTCACCCTAACCCTTACCCTAACCCTAACCCTAACCCTAACTCTAACCCTAACCCTAACCCTAACCCTAACCCTTATCTTGGATTGTTCTTGTAGTGTTCATTCATCCTAACCCTAACCCTAACCCTAACCCTAATCTTGGCTTCTTCTTGCGGTGTTCTTTCATCCTAACCCTAACCCTAACCCTAACCCTAACCCTAACCCTAACCCTAAACCTAACCCTAACCCTACCCTAACCCTAACCCTAACCCTAACCCTAACCCTAACCCTAACCCTAACACTAACACTAACCCTTATCTTGGATTGTTCTTGCGGTGTTCGTTCATCCTAACCCTAACCCTAACCCTAACCCTATTCCTGGATTGTTCTTGCGGTGTTCATTCACCCTAACCCTAACCCTAACCCTAACCCTAACCCTAACCCTAACCCTAACCCTAATCTTGGATTGTTCTTGCGGTGTTCATTCACCCTAACCCTAACCCTAACCCTAACCCTAACCCTAACCCTAACCATATTCTTGGATTGTTCTTGCGGTGTTCATTCACCCTAACCCTAACCCTAACCCTAACCCTAACCCTAACCCTAACCCTAACCCTAATCTTGGATTGTTCTTGTGGTGTTCATTCATCCTAACCCTAACCCTAACCCTAACCCTAACCCTAACCCTAACCCTAACCCTAACCCTAATCTTGGATTGTTCTTGCGGTGTTCATTCACCCTAACCCTAACCCTAACCCTAACCCTAACCCTAACCCTAACCCTAACCCTAACCCTAACCTTGGATTGTTCTTGTAGTGTTCATTCATCCTAACCCTAACCCTAACCCTAACCCTAGCCCTAACCCTAATCTTGGATTGTTCTTGCGGTGTTCATTCATCCTAACCCTAACCCTAACCCTAACCCTATCCCTATCCCTAACCCTAACCCTAACCCTAACCCTAACCCTAACCCTAACCCTCACCCTATTCTTGGATTGTTCTTGTAGTGTTCATTCATCCTAACCCTAACCCTAACCCTAACCCTAACCCTAACCCTAACCCTAACCCTAATCTTGGATTGTTCTTGCGGTGTTCATTCATCCTAACCCTAACCCTAACCCTAACCCTAACCCTAACCCTAACCCTAACCCTAACCCTAACCCTAACCCTAACCCTAACCCTATTCTTGGATTGTTCTTGCGGTGTTCATTCACCCTAACCCTAACCCTAACCCTAACCCTAACCCTAACCCTATTCTTGGATTGTTCTTGCGGTGTTCATTCACCCTAACCCTAACCCTAACCCTAACCCTAACCCTAACCCTAACCCTAACCCTAACCCTAACCCTAACCCTAATCTTGGATTGTTCTTGCGGTGTTCATTCATCCTAACCCTAACCCTAACCCTAACCCTAACCCTAACCCTAACCCTAACCCTAACCCTAATCTTGGATTGTTCTTGTAGTGTTCATTCATCCTAACCCTAACCCTAACCCTAACCCTAACCCTAACCCTCACCCTAACCCTAACCCTAACCCTAATCTTGGATTGTTCTTGCGGTGTTCATTCAACCTAACCCTAACCCTAACCCTAACCCTAACCCTAACCCTATTCTTGGATTGTTCTTGCGGTGTTCATTCACCCTAACCCTAACCCTAACCCTAACCCTAACCCTAAGCCTAACCCTAACCCTAATCTTGGATTGTTCTTGTGGTGTTCATTCATCCTAACCCTAACCCTAACCCTAACCCTAACCCTAACCCTAACCCTAACCCTAACCCTAACCCTAACCCTAATCTTGGATTGTTCTTGCGGTGTTCATTCACCCTAACCCTAACCCTAACCCTAACCCTAACCCTAACCCTAACCCTAACCCTAACCCTAACCTTGGATTGTTCTTGTAGTGTTCATTCATCCTAACCCTAACCCTAACCCTAACCCTAACCCTAGCCCTAACCCTAATCTTGGATTGTTCTTGCGCTGTTCATTCATCCTAACCCTAACCCTAACCCTAACCCTAACCCTAACCCTAACCCTAACCCTAACCCTATTCTTGGATTGTTCTTGTAGTGTTCATTCATCCTAACCCTAACCCTAACCCTAATCCTAACCCTAACCCTAACCCTAACCCTAACCCTAACCCTAACCCTAACCCTAATCTTGGATTGTTCTTGCGGTGTTCATTCATCCTAACCCTAACCCTAACCCTAACCCTAACCCTAACCCTAACCCTAACCCTATTCTTGGATTGTTCTTGCGGTGTTCATTCACCCTAACCCTAACCCTAACCCTAACCCTAACCCTAACCCTAACCCTAACCCTAACCCTAACCCTAATCTTGGATTGTTCTTGCGGTGTTCATTCATCCTAACCCTAACCCTAACCCTAACCCTAACCCTAATCTTGGATTGTTCTTGCGGTGTTCATTCACCCTAACCCTAACCCTAACCCTAACCCTAACCCTAACCCTAACCCTAACCCTAACCCTAACCCTAACCCTAATCTTGGATTGTTCTTGTGGTGCTCATTCATCCTAACCCTAACCCTAACCCTAACCCTAACCCTAACCCTAACCCTAACCCTAACCCTAACCCTAATCTTGGATTGTTCTTGCGGTGTTCATTCACCCTAACCCTAACCCTAACCCTAACCCTAACCCTAACCCTAACCTTGGATTGTTCTTGTAGTGTTCATTCATCCTAACCCTAACCCTAACCCTAACCCTAACCCTAACCCTAACCCTAACCCTAACCCTAACCCTAACCCTAATCTTAGATTGTTCTTGCGGTGTTCATTCATCCTAACCCTAACCCTAACCCTAACCCTAACCCTAATCTTGGATTGTTCTTGCGGTGTTCATTCATCCTAACCCTAACCCTAACCCTAACCCTAACCCTAACCCTAACCCTAACCCTAACCCTAACCCTAACCCTAACCCTAACCCTAACCCTAACCCTAATCTTGGATTGTTCTTGCGGTGTACATTCATCCTAACCCTAACCCTAACCCTAACCCTAACCCTAACCCTAACCCTAACCCTAACCCTAACCCTAACCCTAACCCTAACCCTATTCTTGGATTGTTCTTGTAGTGTTCATTCATCCTAACCCTAACCCTAACCCTAACCCTAACCCTAACCCTAACGCTAACCCTAACCCTAACCCTAACCCTAACCCTAACCCTAACCCTAACCCTAACCCTAACCCTAACCCTAACCCTATTCTTGGATTGTTCTTGCGGTGTTCATTCACCCTAACCCTAACCCTAACCCTAACCCTAACCCTAACCCTATTCTTGGATTGTTCTTGCGGTGTTCATTCACCCTAACCCTAACCCTAACCCTAACCCTAACCCTAACCCTAACCCTAACCCTAACCCTAATCTTGGATTGTTCTTGCGGTGTTCATTCATCCTAAACCTAACCCTAACCCTAACCCTAACCCTAATCCTAACCCTAACCCTAACCCTAACCCTAACCCTAACCCTAACCCTAACCCTAACCCTATCCCTAACCCTAACCCTAACCCTAACCCTAACCCTAACCCTAACCCTAACCCTAACCCTTATCCTGGATTGTTCTTGCGGTGTTCATTCATCCTAACCCTAACCCTAACCCTAACCCTAACCCTAACCCTAACCCTAACCCTAACCCTAACCCTAACCCTAACCCTAACCCTAACCCTAACCCTAACCCTAACCCTAACCCTAATCTTGGATTGTTCTTATAGTGTTCATTCATCCTAACCCTAACCCTAACCCTAACCCTAACCCTAACCCTAACCCTAACCCTAACCCTAACCCTAACCCTAACCCTAACCCTAATCTTGGATTGTTCTTGCGGTGTTCATTCATCCTAAACCTAACCCTAACCCTAACCCTAACCCTAACCAACCCTAACCCTAACCCTAACCCTAACCCTAACCCTAACCCTAACCCTAACCCTAACCCTAACCCTTATCTTGGATTGTTCTTGCGGTGTTCATTCATCCTAACCCTAACCCTAACCCTAACCCTAACCCTAACCCTAACCCTAACCCTAACCCTAACCCCAACCCTAACCCTAACCCTAACCCTAACCCTAACCCTAACCCTTATCTTGGATTGTTCTTGCGGTGTTCATTCATCCTAACCCTAACCCTAACCCTAACCCTAACCCTAACCCTAACCCTAACCCTAACCCTAACCCTATTCTTGGATTGTTCTTGTGGTGTTCATTCATCCTAACCCTAACCCTAACCCTAACCCTAACCCTAACCCTAACCCTAACCCTATTCTTGGATTGTTCTTGCGGTGTTCATTCACCCTAACCCTAACCCTAACCCTTACCCTAACCCTAACCCTAACCCTAACCCTAACCCTATTCTTGGATTGTTCTTGCGGTGTTCATTCACCCTAACCCTAACCCTAACCCTTACCCTAACCCTAACCCTAACCCTAACCCTAACCCTAACCCTAACCCTAACCCTAACCCTATTCTTGGATTGTTCTTGCGGTGTTCATTCACCCTAACCCTAACCTTAACCCTAACCCTAACCCTAACCCTAACCCTAACCCTAACCCTAATCTTGGATTGTTCTTGTGGTGTTCATTCATCCTAACCCTAACCCTAACCCTAACCCTAACCCTAACCCTAACCCTAACCCTAACCCTAACCCTAACCCTAATCTTGGATTGTTCTTGCGGTGTTCATTCACCCTAACCCTAACCCTAACCCTAACCCTAACCCTAACCCTAACCCTAACCCTAACCCTAACCTTGGATTGTTCTTGTAGTGTTCATTCATCCTAACCCTAACCCTAACCCTAACCCTAGCCCTAACCCTAATCTTGGATTGTTCTTGCGGTGTTCATTCATCCTAACCCTAACCCTAACCCTAACCCTATCCCTAACCCTAACCCTAACCCTAACCCTAACCCTAACCCTAACCCTAACCCTAACCCTAACCCTAACCCTATTCTTGGATTGTTCTTGTAGTGTTCATTCATCCTAACCCTAACCCTAACCCTAACCCTAACCCTAACCCTAACCCTAACCCTAACCCTTATCTTGGATTGTTCTTGCGGTGTTCATTCATCCTAACCCTAACCCTAACCCTAACCCTAACCCTAACCCTAACCCTAACCCTAACCCTAACCCTAACCCCAACCCTAACCCTAACCCTAACCCTAACCCTAACCCTTATCTTGGATTGTTCTTGCGGTGTTCATTCATCCTAACCCTAACCCTAACCCTAACCCTAACCCTAACCCTAACCCTAACCCTAACCCTAACCCTAACCCTATTCTTGGATTGTTCTTGTGGTGTTCATTCATCCTAACCCTAACCCTAACCCTAACCCTAACCCTAACCCTAACCCTAACCCTAACCCTAACCCTATTCTTGGATTGTTCTTGCGGTGTTCATTCACCCTAACCCTAACCCTAACCCTTACCCTAACCCTAACCCTAACCCTAACCCTAACCCTAACCCTAACCCTAACCCTAACCCTATTCTTGGATTGTTCTTGCGGTGTTCATTCACCCTAACCCTAACCTTAACCCTAACCCTAACCCTAACCCTAACCCTAACCCTAACCCTAATCTTGGATTGTTCTTGCGGTGTTCATTCATCCTAACCCTAACCCTAACCCTAACCCTAACCCTAACCCTAATCCTAACCCTAACCCTAATCTTGGATTCTTCTTGCGGTGTTCATTCACCCTAACCCTAACCCTAACCCTAACCCTAACCCTAACCCTAACCCTAACCCTAATCTTGGATTGTTCTTGTAGTGTTCATTCATCCTAACCCTAACCCTAACCCTAACCCTAACCCTAACCCTAACCCTAACCCTAACCCTAATCTTGAATTGTTCTTGCGGTGTTCATTCATCCTAAACCTAACCCTAACCCTAACTCTAAGCCTAACCCTAACCCTAACCCTAACCTAACCCTAACCCTAACCCTAACCCTAACCCTAACCCTAACCCTAACCCTAACCCTAACCCTATTCTTGGATTGTTCTTCCGGTGTTCATTCACTCTAACCCTAACCCTAACCCTAACCCTAACCCTAACCCTAACCCTATTCTTGGATTGTTCTTGCGGTGTTCATTCACCCTAACCCTTACCCTAACCCTAACCCTAACCCTAACCCTAACCCTAACCCTAACCCTAACTCTAACCCTAACCCTAACCCTTATCTTGGATTGTTCTTGTAGTGTTCATTCATCCTAACCCTAACCCTAACCCTAACCCTAACCCTAACCCTAACCGTAACCCTAACCCTAACCCTAACCCTAACCCTAACCCTAACCCTTATCTTGGATTGTTCTTGTAGTGTTCATTCATCCTAACCCTAACCCTAACCCTAACCCTAACCCTAACCCTAACCCTAACCCTAACCCTAACCCTTATCTTGGATTGTTCTTGTAGTGTTCATTCATCCTAACCCTAACCCTAACCCTAACCCTAACCCTAACCCTAACCCTAACCCTAACCCTAATCTTGGATTGTTCTTGTAGTGTTCATTCATCCTAACCCTAACCCTAAGCCTAAGCCTAAACCTAAGCCTAAGCCTAAGCCTAAGCCTAACCCTAACCCTAACCCTAACCCTAACCCTAACCCTAACCCTAACCCTAACCCTAACCCTAACCCTAATCTTGGATTGTTCTTGCGGTGATCATTCATCCTAAACCTAACCCTAACCCTAACCCTAACCCTAACCCTAACCCTAACCCTAACCCTAACCCTAACCCTAACCCTAACCGTAACCCTAACCCTAATCCTAACCCTAACCCTAATCTTGGATTCTTCTTGCGGTGTTCATTCACCCTAACCCTAACCCTAACCCTAACCCTAACCCTAACCCTAACCCTAACCCTAACCCTAACCCTAACCCTAACCCTAATCTTGGATTGTTCTTGTAGTGTTCATTCATCCTAACCCTAACCCTAACCCTAACCCTAACCCTAACCCTAACCCTAACCCTAACCCTAATCTTGAATTGTTCTTGCGGTGTTCATTCATCCTAAACCTAACCCTAACCCTAACTCTAAGCCTAACCCTAACCCTAACCCTAACCTAACCCTAACCCTAACCCTAACCCTAACCCTAACCCTAACCCTAACCCTATTCTTGGATTGTTCTTCCGGTGTTCATTCACTCTAACCCTAACCCTAACCCTAACCCTAACCCTAACCCTAACCCTATTCTTGGATTGTTCTTGCGGTGTTCATTCACCCTAACCCTTACCCTAACCCTAACCCTAACCCTAACCCTAACCCTAACCCTAACCCTAACCCTAACCCTAACCCTAACCCTAACCCTAACTCTAACCCTAACCCTAACCCTTATCTTGGATTGTTCTTGTAGTGTTCATTCATCCTAACCCTAACCCTAACCCTAACCCTAACCCTAACCCTAACCCTAACCCTAACCCTAACCCTAACCCTAACCCTAACCCTTATCTTGGATTGTTCTTGTAGTGTTCATTCATCCTAACCCTAACCCTAACCCTAACCCTAACCCTAACCCTAACCCTAACCCTAACCCTAACCCTAACCCTTATCTTGGATTGTTCTTGTAGTGTTCATTCATCCTAACCCTAACCCTAACCCTAACCCTAACCCTAACCCTAACCCTAACCCTAACCCTAACCCTAACCCTAATCTTGGATTGTTCTTGTAGTGTTCATTCATCCTAACCCTAAGCCTAAGCCTAAGCCTAAGCCTAAGACTAAGCCTAAGCCTAAGCCTAACCCTAACCCTAACCCTAACCCTAACCCTAACCCTAACCCTAACCCTAACCCTAACCCTAACCCTAACCCTAACCCTAATCTTGGATTGTTCTTGCGGTGATCATTCATCCTAAACCTAACCCTAACCCTAACCCTAACCCTAACCCTAACCCTAACCCTAACCCTAACCCTAACCCTAACCCTAACCGTAACCCTAACTCTAACCCTAACCCTAACAATAACCCTAACACTAACACTAACCCTTATCTTGGATTGTTCTTGCGGTGTTCATTCATCCTAACCCTAACCAACCCTAACCCTAACCCTAACCCTAACCCTAACCCTAACCCTAACCCTAACCCTAACCCTAACCCTAACCCTAACCCTAACCCTAACCCTAACCCTAACCC
Source organism: Podarcis melisellensis (assembly GCF_964234715.1). Lineage (NCBI taxonomy): Eukaryota > Metazoa > Chordata > Lepidosauria > Squamata > Lacertidae > Podarcis > Podarcis melisellensis. The sequence goes on along the minus strand of NW_028113099.1, from coordinate 323,795 downwards.
TAACCCTATTCTTGGATTGTTCTTGCGGTGTTCATTCACCCTAACCCTACCCCTACCCCTACCCCTACCCCTACCCCTACCCCTACCCCTAACCCTAACCCTAACCCTAACCCTAACCCTAACCCTAACCCTAACCCTAATCCTAACCCTAACCCTAACCCTAACCTTAACCCTAACCCTAACCCTAACCCTAACCCTAACCCTATTCCTGGATTGTTCTTGCGGTGTTCATTCACCCTAACCCTAACCCTAACCCTAACCCTAACCCTAACCCTAACCCTAACCCTAACCCTAACCCTAACCCTAACCCTAATCTTGGATTGTTCTTGTGGTGTTCATTCATCCTAACCCTAACCCTAACCCTAACCCTAACCCTAACCCTAACCCTAACCCTAACCCTAACCCTAACCCTAACCCTAACCCTAACCCTAACCCTAACCCTAATCTTGGATTGTTCTTGCGGTGTTCATTCACCCTAACCCTAACCCTAACCCTAACCCTAACCCTAACCCTAACCCTAACCCTAACCTTGGATTGTTCTTGTAGTGTTCATTCATCCTAACCCTAACCCTAACCCTAACCCTAACCCTAACCCTAACCCTAACCCTAACCCTAACCCTAACCCTAACCCTAACCCTAACCCTAATCTTGGATTGTTCTTGCGGTGTTCATTCATCCTAACCCTAACCCTAACCCTAACCCTAACCCTAACCCTAACCCTAACCCTAACCCTAACCCTAACCCTAACCCTAACCCTAACCCTAACCCTATTCTTGGATTGTTCTTGTAGGGTTCATTCATCCTAACCCTAACCCTAACCCTAACCCTAACCCTAACCCTAACCCTAACCCTAACCCTAGCCCTAACCCTAACCCTAACCCTAACCCTAACCCTAACCCTATTCTTGGATTGTTCTTGCGGTGTTCATTCACCCTAACCCTAACCCTAACCCTAACCCTAACCCTAACCCTAACCCTAACCCTAACCCTAACCCTAACCCTATTCTTGGATTGTTCTTGCGGTGTTCTTTCACCCTAACCCTAACCCTAACCCTATTCTTGGATTGTTCTTGCGGTGTTCATTCACCCTAACCCTAACCCTAACCCTAACCCTAACCCTAATCTTGGATTGTTCTTGTAGTGTTCATTCATCCTAACCCTAACCCTAACCCTAATCTTGGATTGTTCTTGCGGTGTTCATTCATCCTAAACCTAACCCTAACCCTAACCCTAACTCTAACCCTAACCCTAACCCTAACCCTAACCCTAACCCTAACCCTAACCCTAACCCTAACC
>NW_028113099.1:310000-312500 GCF_964234715.1 Podarcis melisellensis | reverse complement strand
TCTTGCGGTGTTCATTCATCCTAACCCTAACCCTAACCCTAACCCTAACCCTAACCCTAACCCTAATCTTGGATTGTTCTTGTAGTGTTCATTCATCCTAACCCTAACCCTAACCCTAACCCTAACCCTAACCCTAACCCTAACCCTAATCTTGAATTGTTCTTGCGGTGTTCATTCATCCTAAACCTAACCCTAACCCTAACTCTAAGCCTAACCCTAACCCTAACCCTAACCTAACCCTAACCCTAACCCTAACCCTAACCCTAACCCTAACCCTAACCCTAACCCTAACCCTAACCCTAACCCTATTCTTGGATTGTTCTTCCGGTGTTCATTCACTCTAACCCTAACCCTAACCCTAACCCTAACCCTAACCCTAACCCTATTCTTGGATTGTTCTTGCGGTGTTCATTCACCCTAACCCTTACCCTAACCCTAACCCTAACCCTAACCCTAACCCTAACCCTAACCCTAACCCTAACCCTAACTCTAACCCTAACCCTAACCCTTATCTTGGATTGTTCTTGTGGTGTTCATTCATCCTAACCCTAACCCTAACCCTAACCCTAACCCTAACCCTAACCCTAACCCTAACCCTTATCTTGGATTGTTCTTGTAGTGTTCATTCATCCTAACCCTAACCCTAACCCTAACCCTAACCCTAACCCTAACCCTAACCCTAACCCTAACCCTAACCCTTATCTTGGATTGTTCTTGTAGTGTTCATTCATCCTAACCCTAACCCTAACCCTAACCCTAACCCTAACCCTAACCCTAACCCTAACCCTAACCCTAACCCTAACCCTAATCTTGGATTGTTCTTGTAGTGTTCATTCATCCTAACCCTAACCCTAACCCTAAGCCTAAGCCTAAGCCTAAGCCTAAGCCTAAGCCTAAGCCTAAGCCTAACCCTAACCCTAACCCTAACCCTAACCCTAACCCTAACCCTAACCCTAACCCTAACCCTAATCTTGGATTGTTCTTGCGGTGATCATTCATCCTAAACCTAACCCTAACCCTAACCCTAACCCTAACCCTAACCCTAACCCTAACCCTAACCGTAACCCTAACCCTAATCCTAACCCTAACCCTAATCTTGGATTCTTCTTGCGGTGTTCATTCACCCTAACCCTAACCCTAACCCTAACCCTAACCCTAACCCTAACCCTAACCCTAACCCTAACCCTAACCCTAACCCTAACCCTAATCTTGGATTGTTCTTGTAGTGTTCATTCATCCTAACCCTAACCCTAACCCTAACCCTAACCCTAACCCTAACCCTAATCTTGAATTGTTCTTGCGGTGTTCATTCATCCTAAACCTAACCCTAACCCTAACTCTAAGCCTAACCCTAACCCTAACCCTAACCCTAACCTAACCCTAACCCTAACCCTAACCCTAACCCTAACCCTAACCCTAACCCTAACCCTAACCCTAACCCTAACCCTATTCTTGGATTGTTCTTCCGGTGTTCATTCACTCTAACCCTAACCCTAACCCTAACCCTAACCCTAACCCTAACCCTATTCTTGGATTGTTCTTGCGGTGTTCATTCACCCTAACCCTTACCCTAACCCTAACCCTAACCCTAACCCTAACCCTAACCCTAACTCTAACCCTAACCCTAACCCTTATCTTGGATTGTTCTTGTAGTGTTCATTCATCCTAACCCTAACCCTAACCCTAACCCTAACCCTAACCCTAACCCTAACCCTAACCCTAACCCTTATCTTGGATTGTTCTTGTAGTGTTCATTCATCCTAACCCTAACCCTAACCCTAACCCTAACCCTAACCCTAACCCTAACCCTAACCCTAACCCTAACCCTAACCCTTATCTTGGATTGTTCTTGTAGTGTTCATTCATCCTAACCCTAACCCTAACCCTAACCCTAACCCTAACCCTAACCCTAACCCTAACCCTAACCCTAACCCTAACCCTAACCCTAATCTTGGATTGTTCTTGTAGTGTTCATTCATCCTAACCCTAACCCTAAGCCTAAGCCTAAGCCTAAGCCTAAGCCTAAGCCTAACCCTAACCCTAACCCTAACCCTAACCCTAACCCTAACCCTAACCCTAACCCTAACCCTAACCCTAATCTTGGATTGTTCTTGCGGTGATCATTCATCCTAAACCTAACCCTAACCCTAACCCTAACCCTAACCCTAACCCTAACCCTAACCCTAACCCTAACCCTAACCCTAACCCTAACCGTAACCCTAACTCTAACCCTAACCCTAACAATAACCCTAACACTAACACTAACCCTTATCTTGGATTGTTCTTGCGGTGTTCATTCATCCTAACCCTAACCCTAACCCTAACCCTAACCCTAACCCTAACCCTAACCCTAACCCTAACCCTAACCCTAACCCTAACCCTAACCCTATTCTTGGATTGTTCTTGCGGTGTTCATTCACCCTAACCCTACCCCTACCCCTACCCCTACCCCTACCCCTACCCCTACCCCTACCCCTACCCCTAACCCTAACCCTAACCC